>NW_026651380.1:0-82500 GCF_014773155.1 Arachis stenosperma
ATCACCTTCTCCACAATTAAGCGCGAATAAACATCTTAGATAAGAACAAGCGTGTTTGAATGGAAAACAAAGGAATTTTAAATCATCGAGACGCTGCAGAGCCCCTCACCCCCAACAGTGGAGTTTAGAGACTCATGCCGTCACAAAGTATGTAATTCAGATCTGAAAATGTCATGAGGTACAAGAAATGTCTGTAAAGTTGTTAGTAACTAGTACCTAGGTTTACAGAAAAAATAAACTAAGATAATTGGTGCAGAAATCCACTTCTGGGGCCCACTTGGTGTGCTGGGGCTGAGATTAAAGCTATCCACGAGTAGAGGCCTTTCTTGGTTTAAACTCCAGGTTATGACGTGTTTTGGGCGTTCAACTCCGGATCATGACGTTTTTCTGGCGTTTTACTCCAGCAGCAGCATGAACTTGGCGTTCAACGCCAAGTTACGTCATTTATCCTTGCGCAAAGTATGGACTATTATATTGCTGGAAAGCCCTGGATGTCCTACGCCGTTGAGAGCGCGCCAATTGGACTCCTGTAGCTCCAGAAATTCCATTTTGAGTGCATGGAGGTCAGGATCCAACAGCATCAGCAGTCCCTTTTTCAGCCTAAGTCAGATTTTTGCTCAGCTCCCTCAATTTCAGCCAAAAATACCTGAAATTACAGAAAATACACACACTCTAGTAAAGTCCAGAAATATGATTTTTGCTTAAAAACTAATAAATTCTATTAAAAACTAATTAAAACATACTAAAATCTACATGAAATTACCCCAAAAAGCGTATAAATATCTCGCATCAAGGATCCTCTTTACTGTGACATAGAGGATTCCTCTTTCTTTTTTCTTTTTCTCTTCTCTGTCATATGAGCAGGAATAGAAAAAGGCACTCTTGTTGATGCTGATCCAGAACCTGAAAGGACTCTGAAGAGGAAACTAAGAGAAGCTAAATTACAACAATCCAGCGGTAACCTTTCTGAAATTTTCGAACAAGAGAAGGAGATGGCAGCCGAACCCAACAACAATAATGCAAGGAGGATGCTTGGTGACTTCACAAAGTCAACGTCCAAATTTGATGGAAGAAGCATATCCATTTCTGCCATTGGAGCAAACAATTTTGAGCTTAAGCCTCAACTAGTTGCTTTAATGCAACAGAACTGCAAGTTTTATGGACTTCTATCTGAAGATCCTTACCAGTTTTTAACTGAGTTCTTGCAGATTTGTGAGACTGTTAAGACGAATGGAGTAGATCCTGAAGTCTACAGACTCATGCTTTTCCCTTTTGCTGTAAGAGACAGAGCTAGAATATGGTTAGACTCACAACCTAAAGATAGCAAGACTCTTGGGATAAGCTGTTCACGGCCTTCTTGGATAAATTCTTTCCCCTCAAAAGCTGAGCAAGCTTAGAGTGGATGTTCAAACCTTCAAACAAAAGATGGTGAATCCCTCTATGAAGCTTGGGAAGATACAAGCAGCTGACCAAAAGGTGTCCATCTGACATGTTTACAGAATGGACCATATTAGATATATTCTATTATGGTCTATCTGAATTTTCGAAAATGTCACTGGACCATTCTGGTGGATCCATTCACCTAAAGAAAACGCCTTGTAGAAGCTCAAGAACTTATTGACATGGTTGTAAATAACCAATTTATGTACACCTCTGAGAGGAATTCCGTGAATAATGGGACGCCTCAGAGGAAGAGAGTCTTGAAATTGATGCTCTGAATGCCATATTGGCTCAGAACAAAGTGTTGACTCAGCAAGTCAACATGATCTCTCAAAGTCTGAATGGATGGCAAAATGCATCCAACAGTACTAAGAGGCAGCTTCTGAAGAAGCTTATGATCCTGAGAACCCTGCAATGGCAGAGGTTAATTACATGGGTGAACCTTATGGAAACACCTATAACTCATCATGGAGAAATCATCCAAATTTCTCATGGAAGGATCAACAAAAGCCTCAACAAGGCTTTAATAATGGTGGAAGAAACAGGCTTAGCAATAACAAGCCTTTTCCATCATCTTCTCAGCAACAGATAGAGAATTCTGAGCAGAGCCCCTCTAATTTAGCAAATTAGTCTCTGATCTGTCAAAGGCCACTTTAAGTTTCATGAGTGAAACAAGATCCTCCATCAGAAATCTGGAGGCACAAGTGGGCCAGCTGAGTAAAAAAGTCATTGAAACTCCTCCCAGTATTCTCCCAAGCAATACAGAAGAGAATCCAAAAGGAGAGTGCAAGGCCATTGATGTGATCAATATGGCCGAATGCACAAGGGAGTTGAAGGACAAAAATCCTAGTGAGGAAGACCTCCTGGGACGTCTCTCAAGCAAGAGGGAGTTTTCTATTAAGGATCCAAAGGAATCTGAGGCTCATATAAAGACCATAGAGATTCCATTAAATCTCCTTCTGCCATTCATGAGCTCTGAAGACTATTCTTCCTCTGAAGAGGATGAAGATGTGACTGGAGAGCAAGTTGCTCAATATCTAGGAGCTATCATGAAACTGAATGCCAAGTTGTTTGGTAATGAGACTTGGGAAAGTGAACCTCCCTTGCTCATTAGTGAACTAGACACCTGGATTCAGCAAATTTTACCTCAAAAGAGACAAGATCCTGGCAAGTTTTTAATACCTTGTACCATATGCACCATGACATTTGAAAACTCTATGTGATCTGGGTCAGGGATAAATCTTATGCCACTCTCTGTAATGGAGAAGCTGGGGATCACTGAGGTACAACCTGCCTTGTTCTCATTACAATTGGCAGACAAGTCATTAAGACAAACTTATGGATTAGTAGAGGACGTGTTAGTAAAGGTTGAAGGCCTTTACATCCCTGCTGATTTCATAATCTTAGACATTAGGAAGGAAGAGGATGAGTGCATCATCCTTGGAAGACCTTTCCTAGCTACAGCAGGAGCTGTGATAGATGTCAACAGAGGTGAATTAGTCCTTCAATTGAATGGGGACTACCTTGTTTTAAGGCACATGGCCATCCCTCTGTGACAAAAGAGAGTAAGCATGAAGAGCTTCTCTCAGTTCAGAGTCAAGAAGAGCCCCACAGTCAAACTCTAAGTTTGGTGTTGGGAGGCCACAACCAAATTCTAAGTTTGGTGTTAAGACCCCATATCCAAACTCTAAGTTTGGTGTTGGACTATACAACATTGACCTGATCACCTGTGAGGCTCCATGGAGCCCACTGTCAAGCTAATGACATTAAAAAAAACGCTTGTTGGGAGGCAACCCAATTTTTATTTATCTAATTTTAATTTTATTTTATTATTATTTTGTGTTTTATTAGGTACATAATCATGTGGTCACGAAAAAATATAAAAATTAAAAACAAAATCAAAAACAGCAGAAGAAAAATCACACCCTGGAGGGAGGACATACTGGCGTTCAACGCCAGTAAGGAGCATCTGGCTGGCGTTCAACGCCAGAACAGAGCATGAATCTGGTGCTGAACACCAGAAACAAGCAACATCCTGGCGTTTGAATGCCAGGAATGTGCCTTGAGGAAAGCTGGTGCTGAACGCCAGTAACAAGCATGGAACTGGCGTTCAACTCCAGAAACATGCTACACATGGGCGTTGAACGCCCAGAACGTGCATCACCTCGGCGTTTAAACGCCAGAATGGTATGCAAAGGCAATTTACATGCCTAATTGGTGCAGGGATGTAAATCCTTGACACCTCAGGATCTGTGGACCCCACAGAATCATCTCAGGATCTGTGGACCCCACAGGATCCCCACCTAACATATTCCCACCTTACCTCCTAATCCTATAACACTCTTCCCCAAAACACACTTCCCAACAACTTCAATCTCTCTTCCCAATTACCCCCTTCACCACTCACATCCATCCACTCTTCCCCATAAACCCCACCCACCTTCAAAATTCAAAACACTTTCCCACCCAAACCCACCCTAAATGACCGAAACTACACCCTCTCCCCTCCCTATATATACCCTTCCATTCTACTTCATTTTCACACAACACAAACCCCCTCTTCTCCACCTTGGCCGAAACACCATCTCTCCCTCTCCTCCATATTTTCTTCTTCTTCTTCTTCTTTTTTTCTTCTCTTGCTCGAGGGCGAGCAATATTTTAAGTTTGGTGTGGTAAAAGCATAAGCTTTTTGTTTTTCCATTACCATTAATGGCACCTAAGGCCGGAGAATCCTCTAGAAAAGAAAAAGGGAAGACAAAAGCTTCCACCTCCGAGTCATGGGAGATGGAAAGATTCATCTCCAAAAGCCATCAAGACCACTTCTATGATGTTGTGGCAAAGAAGAAGGTGATCCCTGAGGTCCCTTTCAAGCTCAAGAAAAATGAGTATCCAGAGATCCGACATGAGATCCGAAGAAGAGGTTGGGAAGTCCTAACCAACCCCATGCAACAAGTCGGAATTTTAATGGTTCAAGAGTTCTATGCCAATGCATGGATCACTAGGAACTATGATCAAAGTGTGAACCCGAGTCCAAAGAATTATCTCACAATGGTTCGGGGGAAATACTTAGATTTTAGTCCGGAAAATGTGAGGTTGGCTTTCCACTTGCCCATGATGCAAGGAGATGAACGCCCCTACACTAGAAGGGTCAACTTTGATCAAAGGTTGGACCAAGTCCTTATGGACATATGTGTGGAAGGAGCTCAATGGAAAGAGACTCCAAAGGCAAGCCAATTCAACTGAGAAGACTGGACCTCAAGCCTGTGTCTAGAGGATGGTTGGAGTTCATTCAACGCTCCATCATTTCCACTAGCAACCGATCTGAAGTTACTGTGGATCGGGCCATCATGATTCATAGCGTCATGATTGGAGAGGAAGTAGAAGTTCATGAAGTCATCTCCAATAAAATCTACAAAATAGCCGATAAGTCCTCCAACACGGCAAGGTTAGCTTTTCCTCATCTTATTTGCCATCTATGTTACTCAGCTGGAGTTATCATAGAAGGAGACATCCTCATTGAAGAGGATAAACCCATCACCAAGAAGAGGATGGAGCAAGCAAGAGAGACCCTCCACGGATCTCAAGAGATGCATGAGGAAGCTCATCATCAAGAAATCCCTGAGATGTCTCAAGGGATGCACTTTCCTCCCAAAAACTATTGGGAACAACTCAACACTTCCTTAGAAGATTTGAGCTACAATGTGGAACAATTAAGGGTGGAACATCATGAGCACTCCGTCATTCTTCATGAAATAAGAGAAGATCAAAGGGCAATGAGGGAGGAGCAACAAAGGCAAGGAAGGGACATAGAAGAGCTTAAGGACATTGTTGGTCCTTCAAGAAGAAGACGCCACTAAGGTGGATTCATTCCTTGTTCTTATTTCTTTCTGCTTTTCGGTTTTTATGTTGTGTTCATTTATGTTTTGTGTCTCTACTTCATGATCATTAGTGTTTAGTAACTATGCCTTAAAGTTATGAATAATTCCATTAATCCTTCACCTTTCTTAGATGAAATGTTCTTAATTCAAAAGAACAAGGAGTACATGAATTTTGAATTTATCCTTGAATTTAGTTTAATTATATTGATGTGGTGACAGTACTTTTTGTTTTCTGAATGAATGCTTAAACAGTGCATATTTTCGATCTTGTTGTTTATGAATGTTAAAATTGTTGGCTCTTGAAAGAATGATGAACAAAGAGAAATATTATTGACAATCTGAAAAATCATGAAATTGATTCTTGAAGTAAGAAAAAGCAGTGAAAAAGCAAAAGCTTGTGAAAAAAAATGGCAGAAAAAATAGAAAGAAAAAGAAAAAGCAAGCAGAAAAAGCCAATAGCCCTTAAAACCAAAAGGCAAGGGTAAAAAGGATCCAAGGCTTTGAGCATCAATGGATAGGAGGGCCCAAGGAAATAAAATCCAAGCCTAAGCGGCTAAATCAAGCTGTCCCTAACCATGTGCTTGTGTCATAAAGGTTCAAGTGAAAAGCTTGAGACTGAGTGGTTAAAGTCGTGATCCAAAGCAAAAAGAGTGTGCTTAAGAGCTCTGGACACCTCTAACTGGGGACTCTAGCAAAGCTGAGTCACAATATGAAAAGGTTCACCCAGTCATGTGTCTGTGGCATTTATGTATCTGGTGGTAATACTGGAAAACAAAATGCTTAGGGCCACGGCCAAGACTCATAAGTAGCTGTGTTCAAGAATCAACATACTTAACTAGGAAAGTCAATAACACTATCCGAAATTCTAAGTTCCTAGAGAAGCCAATCATTCTGAACTTCAAAGGAAAAAGTGAGATGCCAAAACTGTTCAGAAGCAAAAAAGCTACAAGTCCCGCTCATCTAAATAGAATTATATTCATTGATATTTTGAAATTTATAGTATATTCTCTTCTTTTATCCTATTTGATTTTCAGTTTCTTGGGGACAAGCAATAATTTAAGTTTGGTGTTGTGATGAGCGGATAATTTATACGCTTTTTGGCATTGTTTTTAGGTAGTTTTTAGTAAGTTCAAGCTACTTTTAGGGATGTTTTCATTAGTTTTTATGTTAAATTCACATTTCTGGACTTTACTATGAGTTTGTGTGTTTTTCTGTGATTTCAGGTAATTTCTGGCTGAAATCGAGGGACTTGAGCAAACTCTGATAGGAGGCTGACAAAGGACTGCTGATACTGTTGGAATCTGACCTCCCTTCACTCGAAATGGATTTTTTGGAGCTACAGAACTCCAAATGGCGCGCTCTCAACGGATTTGGAAAGTAGACATCCAGAGCTTTCCATCAATATATAATAGTTCATACTTTATTGGGGAATTGATGACGTAAATTGGCGCTCAACGCCAATTCCATGTTGCTGTCTGGAGTAAAATGCCAGAAACACGTCACGACCCGGAGTTGAACGCCCAAAACACGTTACAACTTGGCGTTCAACTCCAAAAGAAGCCTCAACTCGTGGATAGATCAAGCTCAGCCCAAACATACACCAAGTGGTCCCCGGAAGTGGATTTATGCATCAATTACTTATTCCTGTAAACCCTAGTAGCTAGTTTATTATAAATAGGACTTTTTACTAGTGTATTAGACATCTCTGGACGCCTAGTCCTTAGACCTTCATGGGGGCTGGCCATTCGGCCATGCCTGAACCTTTCACTTATGTATTTTCAACGGTGGAGTTTCTACACACCATAGATTAAGGGTGTGGAGCTCCGCTGCACCTCAAGTTTCAATGCAATTACTATTATTTTCTATTCAATTCTCTTTATTCCTATTCTAAGATATTCGTTGCACTTCAACTTGATGAATGTGATGATCCGTGACACTCATCATCATTCTCACCTATGAACGCGCGTGACTGACAACCACTTCCGTTCTACCTTAGACCGGGCGCATATCTCTTGGATTCCTTAAACAGAATCTTCGTGGTATAAGCTAGAATTGATGGCGGCATTCATGGGAATCCGGAAAGTCTAACCTTGTCTGTGGTATTCCGAGTAGGATTCCGGGATTGAATGACTGTGATGAGCTTCAAACTCCTGAAGGCTGGGCGTTAGTGATAGACGCAAAAGAATCAAGGGATTCTATTCCAACCTGATTGAGAACCGACAGATGATTAGCCGTGCTGTGACAGAGCATTTGGACCATTTTCACTGAGAGGATGGGATGTAGCCATTGACAACAGTGATGCCCTACATACAGCTTGCCATGGAAAGGAGTAAGAAAGATTGGATGAAAGCAGTAGGAAAGCAGAGATTCAAAAGGAGCACAGCATCTCCATACACCTATCTGAAATTCCCACCATGGAAATACATGAGTAACTTTATCTTTATTTCCTGCTTATTATTTATTATTTTCGAAAACCCAATAATCAATTACTATCCGCCTGACTGAGATTTACAAGATGACCATAGCTTGCTTCATACCAACAATCTCTGTGGGATCGACCCTTACTCACGTAAGGTATTACTTGGATGACCCAGTACACTTGCTGGTTAGTTGAACAGAGTTGTGTCCACACATAGCAAAGAGCCATAATAATGATTCCATACAATAACAAAGAGTACTACATTGATGTGATCACAATTTCGTCCACCACCTACTTTGCATAGATCACTTAGAACGTCCACACACCTTGGGTCATATTTGACCCTCTCCTCATAGCTAGGTTGCTTAAACCATTTTGGTTTGGTTTTTAGCACTCTATTGATGGTGTTTGGGCTAAAGGGGACTACTACCCCTCGTACATAACTCAAGTATGGTTCTTCCTCATCATCTTTCTTTATGACATTGGCATAAAACTCATGGATGAGAAGCATACTTACAACTTGGTGTTGGTCACAAAGAAGCTCCCATCCCCTTTTTCTAATCACTTTGTGTATGTCCGGGTATTCTTCATCTTTTAGCTTGAAAGGCACCTCCGGAATAATATCTCTACTTATCATCCAATTAAAGATGTGTTCATGGTTTTCAGATTTGAACCTTCTTTCATTAAACGTGGGTTGCTCTTGCATGGGTTGCTTATCTTTCTTCTTCCTAGCTCGTGTTGATGAGGCCATTGAATTGTGATGGCCGAATCTTCCCAACACCAAACTTGAGGCAATGCTTGTCCTCAAGCATACAGGAAGTGTAGATGAGTGAGGCTTAGATTGGTAAGCTTATAAGGTAAGAAATGAAGGCTTGAAAGTGATTGAAAGGGAGTTGTGGAGTGGAGATGGTACGGGTGGTCTAAAGGTCAAAGTTTGTGAAGCAAGTATGAATCACAAGAGGAGTATTTTCAGATGAGTTGGTGAAGTATGGTGGTGGTCTATATATAGAAGTGAGAATGAAGTGAGGTGTTGGTGGGGGGGGGGGGGGGTTCAACGTCACTTGTGGAAGCATTGTTTTAATGGTTTGGTTGTGTCATGGGAAGTATGAACCTTCTAGCTAATGCATGTTGAGTTATTCTTCCCAAAGCACAAACTCCAAGGCACATGTGACTTCCTTTTTCTTCTATGTGCATCCGTGAACTCCTCTCCCAAGATTCTCCATCACTTCTTTCTTTCACTTCCCTGCAACAAAATTCAAAACTTTGAGATTCTTGAAATGTCTTGACTTGTGCTTTCTAACTTTTAATGAAATCTTAATGCAACATTAATTAAAATGACAAGGATTAAATCTAAGGGTTGCTTTCATATGCCCAAAAATAACTACATTTTTTCTAGCATTTTGTGCATGTGTGGACACCAAACTTAGTTTGTGACTAAGTGTTGCAACGAAAATTTTGTATTTGCTTCAAGGTTGGCCACACCAAGCTAGGTGCCCTGCATACACTACACGCTAATTTTCCTTTTATTTTCTTAGATGTATATGATGCAACCTATTATTGATTACTTAAAACATAAAAGTAAAAGACTCCTGTGCATGGGTTGCCTCCCATGAAGCGCTTGTTTATTGTCCTTAGCTTGACAATGCGGCTTCCTTGCTCATGCTAGCCATAGTACAGTCTCTTCTTTGCTCCAAGGTCCACCAAGATAAAGTTTCACCCTATGCCCATTGACTGTGAAGGTCTCTTTGAATTCTCATCAAGTAATTCCACATAGCCATGAGGGGATACTTTGGTGATGGTGTATGGACCATTCCATCTAGACCTCAGCTTCCCAGGGAAAATCTTCAGTCTTGAGTTGAATAGCAATACCTTTTGGCCTGGTTCAAATGTTCTTGGAGAGATTCTCTTATCATGCCACCTTTTTGCTCTTTCTTTGTATATTCTGGCATTCTCATATGCCTCCAGTCTGAATTCTTCCAATTCATTGAGTTGTAGTTGATGACAGGTCATCATATACCCATTTTTCAAGCTAATTTCACTTGTTTTATTAGTCTTTATGCACTTTCTTGCATCCTAAGTAAGTTATTTGGAGTGAAAATGCATAACTTCTTTAAATCAAACAACCACCATGAAATTAATGTTAACTCATGAGGTTTAAGCTGAATTTAATTGATTTTTAATTGATTTATAAGCCTTGTGAATTTAGTGATACTTTGAGTGGTTGTTTTGGTTTATTGTAGGTGAAGAAAGAAAGAAAAAAAGGAAAGCGTGGCTTAAGAAAGCGTGGCCCAAGAGAGAAAAATTGTGGCGCATGGAAGGGAGGAAGCAAGCATTGCCATCCACAAGGGTACACTGCCCTCAAGGAGGGCAACATAATGAAACAAGCTTGAGAAGCAACACTGCCCTGCCCTCCTCAAGGGCAATATCGGGCTCATCAAAGGAATAAATTCAAGGAAAAAGCTTACCAATGTTTGCCACAAGGATCGAACACGGCACCATGAGGAAGCAAGGAACTAGGCCTTAATTTGGTGCCAAGAAAACCAAGGAAAAGAAGTAGCGTGTGCATCCACCAAGTTTCGAACTTGGAACTTCACTTTTGAAAACACTGCCCTGCCCTCCGCGAGGGCAGGGCAACATTTTGTGGTGCACAGCCAGCGCACCAGATTGGCACGCACCAAGGACTCTCGGCAGCATCATTCTGGCGCACAGGCATCACTCGGCAGCACCAGCAGCACGCACGGGCACCATTCTGGCGCGCCAAAAAGTTCTGCCCTGCCCTCCGCAAGGGCAGGGCAGCGTTCTACACGCACCAACGCATCACACGCACGCACCAATGGGCCAGATGCATCATTTTCTGCCCTGCCCTCCACAATGGTAGGGAAGCCTCCTGGAAGCAAATTGTTTTGGGCTAAAAATTGAATTAAAAATCCAATTTAATTCATTTCTTCACCAAATCAAAAGCCCATCCAAATCTCAAGATCCAAGAATAGAAAGTGTATAAATAGGAGCTAGTTTGATGTAATTAGGACCTTTCACTTTACTTTTGAATTTGGAACCTTTTGAATTTTGGAGATTTCATTGAGAGCTAGGAACTGAGATTTCAAAGAATTGGGGAGGAGAATTGATCTCTCTTCTTCCTGGTTCTTGCTTGAGCATTTTTTATTTTTCTTGTTTGAGTCTTGGGTGTTAAGAATTGAGGAAATTCTATCTCAATCTCCACTCAAAAGCTCTTTAATTTCTCTTCTGCATAATTGAGTTCAATTACATTCCCTTTACTGCTTCTTCTTCAATTTCTTGTTAATTGCTTTGGGAATTTGGATCTGGGAAGGCAATTGAGATCTAGACTTTGCTATCTAGTCTCTGGCATCCTGAGATCACATTTTCCTTTTGGTTCTTCTGTGAACCTCTGCTACAATCCCTTTCCATTCTCTGTATGAATTTTAAGTATTTCTAATTCATCTTCTGCTTTATTACTTACTGCACTTTAATTTCCATTGTTTAAATTCTGAAATCCCAATCCTCAAATCCCTTTTTCATTCAAGCAATTTATATTTCTTGCACTTTAAGTTACTGCAATTTACATTTCTTGCACTTTAAGTTTCAGTCATTTAATTTCTTGTTCTTTAAGATTCAGTCCTTTTACTTTCAGTTCCTTTTAATTTCTGCAATTCTTCCCTTCCCCCTTTACATTTCCTGTTGTTTAATTGCTGTTGGATACAAAACACTCAACCAATACTTGATTCGCTTGACTAAATCAACCACTAAACTAAAATTGCTCAATCCTTCAATCCCTGTGGGATCGACCTCACTCATGTGAGTTATTATTACTTGATGCGACCCGGTACACTTGCCGGTGAGTTTTGTGTCGGATCGTTTTCCGCACATCAAGTTTTGGCGCCGTTGCTGGGGATTGAAATAGATTGACAATGATTATGTAAGGTGGTGGTCTAGATTAAGCATTTTTTTCTTTTTAACTAAGCACATTAACTGTTTGACACATTGTGTCACCTAACCCTCTAACCACATTCTAGCATTAGAATGTCCATGTTTCATTTGGTTTGTTTGTGATTCTTGCAAGTCATGAAGGCTGAGGTGCGTGAAGAGGGAGTGAGCAACAATACCCAGCCTGCAAGAAGGTGTTGGCCTCTTACACTATCCCCAATGGAAGAAACTGCGGGAGTAGCATACTCACTCCCAATGTTCATGCAAATAATTTTGAGTTGAAGCCTCAACTTATCACTCTGGTGCAGAACAATTGCTCCTATGGAGGAAGTCCACTTGAAGATCCAAACCAACACTTATCCATCTTCCTCAGGATTTGTGAAACTATTGATGCCAAGGCATCTTAGGCTAGTTTCACTAGCATTTTTCTGTTAGTTTTAGTTGTTTTATGCATTTTCTTGAGCTTAAAGTAACCAAGAATGGTTAAATGAACAACAAAGTAATGAATCATCCAAACAAGTGTAATTTTGATGCAAATTCCATGAGTTTTTAGTTATATTACTTGAATGCTATGAATGGAAGACTTCTCATGAAATTTTGCAAGACTTTGATGCAATTGTGTGGATGATTTCAGGGAAGAAGAGGCTAGGCAAGGAAGCAACAAAATCAGTAAAGGAAGCTTGAAGATCACATGTGGAGAATCTGAAAGTGGCGTTTAACCTCCAGTTTAACCTTAAACTGGAAGTTAAACGCCAGAATAGGAAATGCATCAAAGCTGAAAGTGGCGTTTAACCTTCAGTTTAAGGTTAAACTGAAGGTTAAACGCCAGAATCATGAAAGCTGAGAAAAGAGGAAACTGGCGTTTAACCTCCAGTTTAACCTTAAACTGAAGGTTAAACGCCAGAATGAGAATGGCACCAAGGGAGCATTTCCACGTTTAACCTTAAACTGGAGGTTAAACGTGTTCGAACCACATTATGCACCAGGAAGCCATTTCCACGTTTAAGCTCCAGTTTGACCTCAAACTGGAGCTTAAACGTGTTCGACATTCACACTCCTAGGCTACCTTCTTCATTCCTACGTTTAAGCTCCAGTTTAAGGTTAAACTGGAGCTTAAACGTGTTCGGCGTTTTTGCTCCTCCAGGGTTGCCTTCTCATTTCCACGTTTAAGCTCCAATTTGACCTCAAACTGGAGCTTAAACGTGTTCGACCAGAATTGCCTCCAGGGGTTGCAATCTTCATTTCCACGTTTAAGCTTCAGTTTAACCTTAAACTGAAGCTTAAACGTGTTCGATTAATTACTGTTGCTTTCTTCCAATTCCACGTTTAAGTTTCAGTTTAACCTTAAACTGAAACTTAAACTTCAACTTAAACGCCACCTTTTGAAAGGGTTTCTGGGCCAAATATATTGAAGTTTAAGTTAGCATTTGAGTACAAATATTAACTTAAACGTATTATGGTATGAAACCCAATTGAATATCATGGTTTATGGGATTGGGCCGGAAGAATTGATGAGTCTGGAACTTCAATTTGTTGAGTCTTGTGTCATTACTTGTTTATCACTAAAATTGCTCAATGAATGTTACAGAATTGGATCACAGCCTCATCAGGATTATGGATCATAAACCCAAAGCAAAAGGAATTCAAGAAAAAGCCTCAAAGCCCAAGAAACTCAACAGAAGCTCAATTTAGAAAGTGTATAAATAGGATAGAATTGAAGTTAGTTGAAACTTTTTTGACACTTTGGAACTTTTGATCATTTTGCTATTTTTCATACTTTGTAATTGAATTCAGAGCTATGACTCACTAAACCCCTTTCATTGGGTTAGGGAGCTCTATTGTAATTCAATGAATCAATAATAGTTTTTATCTTCTTCTTCAATCTTTTCTCTTGAATTTTGTTAGAAAGCTTCTCGATCTAATTCCATTGGGTAGTTGTCTTGGGAAAGAAACTACCCATAATTGGAATCCTTCGGAACCTTGGGAAAGGAATGATGGATTCATGCTAGAGAAGCTTTCTCACAGTGAATTGAATTGGGGTTTGGATGGATATTGTGACATGTAATCCTACCAAATTGTGGTTCATGAAACTGTGTGGTATAATCAGTGATCGAGCATCATCTCTTCTTATGAACATTTAAACCAAGGGATTGGGAATTTGTTTGTTTTTAGAGAGAATTGGTGAGCCAAGGAATTGGGATCCAATCATATAAGATTGCCAAGCAAGATTTAATGAATGCATTGGTTGAGGAAGAGATAAAAATATTTTGATTCGGAGATCTCAATATCTCCTAACACCCAATGAACTCCCCATTTCTGATCTACACTTTCTATTTACCTTCTGCAATTTCAATTCATGCAATCACCCCCATCCCTTTTACTTTCAGCAATTTACCTTCTCGCACCTTAATTCTCGCAATTTAAGTTTATGCAATTTTAATTCCTTGCAATTTACGTTTCCTGCCACATTTACTTTATGCAATTCACATCCAAAAGTTGATTCCGCTCAACTAAACAAGCTTCTAATTTGAATTGCTCATTCAACCAATCCTTGTGGGATTCGACCTCACTCTATTGTGAGTTTTTACTTGACGATAACCGGTGCACTTGCCGGAAGGAATTTTGCCGTTCGTGCAACTTCCTAAAATCGTAGCATAACAAGTTTATGCGCATCAAGTTTATGGCACCGTTGCCGGGGATTGGTTTTCGATTGACAATTCTCAAATTGGAAGTTAACTAGATTGAGCATTTCTTTCTTCTTGTTTTGTTAATTTAGTTCAAGTTACTTGTTGAATTTTGAATTTCTGCACTCTGTTACTTGCTTTTTCTTTCTTATGCCTTTCAATTCAAGCAACTAACTCACTGACCCACTAACTATTTGAATTAATTCCTCAACTGCTCTAACCATACTCTTCCATTAACCAAGAGTATTCCACTTGTTTGTTGCTTGTGGTGTGTTCTTGTATGACAGGTAGGAGAGGAGAAATATCAACTCCTCCATATACCGAACCAGAGAGGACCCTTCATAGACTTAGAATGGAAGCAAGAGGGAAGAGAGTACTGAGAGAAGAAGAATCTGAAGGAGAATCTGAGGACAACTTTGAGGAAGCTCTAGATCTCAACATGGATAGAGAATTTCACAACCATGAGAGGGTTGATGGAAACAATGCCATTCCTGAGAGGAGGGTTCTTGGTTCATACATAAACCCAACCTCTGGGAATTGTGGAAGCAGCATTCAGAAACCACCCATTCAGGCCAATAATTTTGAACTCAAACCACAGTTAATATCACTGGTGGAGAACCATTGTTCATTTGGTGGGAGTGTTAATGAAGACCCAAACCAACATCTCACAAAATTCCTGAGAATTTGCGACACTGTGAAGTCCAATGGAGTCCAGGAAGATGCCTATAAACTGCTCTTGTTTCCATTTTCACTTAGGGACAAGGCAGCCAAGTGGCTGGAATCATTCCCAAGGGACAGCCTAACAACCTGGAATGAGGTGGAGAGCAAGTTTCTGGCACGTTTCTACCCCCCACAAAAGGTCAATAGGCTTCGATCTGAGGTTCAGACTTTTAGACAACAAGATGGTGAGACGCTCTACGAGGCATGGGAGAGGTTCAAAGAATTGACAAGGAAATGTCCACCAAACATGTTCCCTGACTGGGTGCAATTGCATATTTTCTATGATGGACTTTCTTATGAATCAAGGAAGGCTGTAGACCATTCATCAGGAGGTTCATTGAACAGAAAAAAGACTATGGAAGAAGCCATTGAAGTGATTGAGACAGTGGCTGAGAATGAGTACTACTATGCTTCAGAGAGACACAACACTAAGGGAGTCATGGAGCTGAACCATGTTGATACAATTCTAGCCCAAAACAAGGTGTTTGCCAAGCAACTAGCAGAGCTCACCAGGAAATTAGACACAAAGCAAGTGGCTGCAATACACACACAAGATCAAGAGGAAGTAAGCATTGAAGGAGGTGATTGGGAAGAGGCCAACTATGTGGGAAACCAACAAAAGCAATCATATGATCCACACTCCAACACTTACAACCCAGGTTGGAAAAACCACCCAAACTTTGGGTGGGGTGATGAGCGGATATTTTATACGCTTTTTGGGGGTAATTTCTTGTAGATTTTAGCATGTTTTAATTAGTTTTTAGTTAAATATTATTAGTTTTTAAGCAAAAATCATATTTCTGGACTTTACTATGAGTGTGTGTATTTTTCTGTGATTTCAGGTATTTTCTGACTGAAATTGAGGAAGCTGAGCAAAAATCTGACTTAGGCTGAAAAAGGACTGCTGATGCTGTTGGATCCTGACCTCCCTGCACTCGAAATGGATTTTTTGGAGCTACAGGAGTCCAATTGATGCGCTCTCAACGGCGTTGGAAAGTAGACATCCAGGGCTTTCCAGCAATATATAATAGTCCATACTTTGCGCGAAGATTGACGACGTAACTTGGCGTTGAACGCCAAGTACACGCTGCTGTCTGGAGTTAAACGCCAGAAAAACGTCATGATCCGGAGTTGAACGCCCAAAACACGTCATAACCTGGAGTTTAACGCCAAGAAAGGCCTCTACTCGTGGATAGCTTTATTCTCAGCCCCAGCACACACCAAGTGGGCCCCAGAAGTGGATTTCTGCACCAATTATCTTAGTTTACTCATTTTCTGTAAACCTAGGCTACTAGTTTACTATTTAAACAACTTTTATAGACTTATCTTGTACCTCATGACATTTTCAGATCTGAATTACATACTTTTGACGGCATGAGTCTCTAAACTCCATTGTTGGGGGTGAGGAGCTCTGCAGCGTCTCGATGATTTAATACAATTCCTTTGTTTTCCATTCAAACACGCTTGTTCTTATCTAAGATGTTTATTCGCGCTTAATTGTGAAGAAGGTGATGATCCGTGACACTCATCACCTTCCTCAACCCATGAACGTGTGCCTGACAACCACCTCCGTTCTACATCAGATTGAATGAATGTCTCTTAGCTTCTCTAATCAGAATCTTCGTGGTATAAGCTGGATTGATGGCGGCATTCATGAGAATCCGGAAAGTCTAAACCTTGTCTGTGGTATTCCGAGTAGGATTCCGGGATTGAATGACTGTGACGTGCTTCAAACTCCTGAGGGCTGGGCGTTAGTGACAGACGCAAAAGAATCAATGGATTCTATTCCAACCTGATTGAGAACTGACAGATGATTAGCCGTGCTGTGACAGAGCATAGGAACGTTTTCACTGAGAGGATGGGAAGTAGCCACTGACAACGGTGACACCCTACATAGAGCTTGCCATGGAAGGAACTTGCATGTGAGAAGAGGATTTCAAGGAAGAGTTGAAGTCAAAGGACAAAGCATCTCCAAAACTCCAACATATTCTCCATTACTGCACAACAAGTAACGTATTCCCCAGTCCTTTATAAACAAGTAACTCTATTGTTCAAGTAATCCAAACAATTTTGTTGACATCCTGACTAAGACAAATAAAATAAACATTGATTGCTTCAAGCCAATAATCTCCGTGGGATCGACCCTTACTCACGTAAGGTATTACTTGGATGACCCAGTGCACTTGCTGGTTAGTTGTGCGAATCACAAATTCGTGCACCAAGTTTTTGGCGCCGTTGTCGGGGATTATTGAGTTTGGACAATTGAAGGCTTATTTTATTTCTTAGATTAGGAATAAGTTATTTTTAATTTTATTCTTATTTTTAATTATTATAGAGTCATTAAATCAATATTGATAGGATAGTTTCTTTTCAAAAATTTCTTTTCAAAATTTATTAATTTTCTTTTAAATAATTGCTAATTTTCGTGAGTTTAGTGTCTTGTTCTAAGTTTGGTGTCAATTGCATATCTTATATTTTTCTTTAAAATTTTCGACTTGTGTTCTTTGTTCTTCATTGATCTTCAAGTTGTTCTTGTTTATTTTTCTTGTTTGATCTTGAGTTTTTCTTGTTTTGTGTCTTTTCTTGTTTTTCTTGTGCTTTTTCAAAACCTTATCTTTTTAAAAAAAAAAAAAACTTATACTTTTATCCACAAAAATAATTTTTCTTGATTTAATCTTGTGCCAAACTTTAAGTTTGGTGTTTTCTTGTTAAGTTCTCTTTAAATTTCGAAAATTTATTAAAGTTTTCTAAAAATTTTAAGTTTGGTGTTCTTTCTTGTGTTCTTGGTGTTCTTGTGAATCTTCAAAGTGTTCTTGAGTTTTTTTTGTGTCTTGATCTTAAAATTTTTAAGTTTGGTGTTCCTTGGTGTTTTCCCTCCAAAAATTTTCGAAAATAAGGAGCATTGGATCTAAAAATTTTAAGTCTTGTGTCTTTTGTGTGTTTTTCTCTTTCATCATAAAATTCAAAATTCAAAAAATTTTATTTTCCAACTATTTTTAAAACTACTTTTTCGAAATTTTTTAATATAAACTTCAATTTTCAATTTCAAATTTTTCGAAAAAATTTTCACAAAATATTTTCAAAATATTTTTTTTTATATATATTCCATTTTTTTATTCCACTATTATAAAATAAATAATTCTCAACATATAAATTCTCAGCTTGTATTCCATTATGGAAGTAAGTATGAATGAACAGTCCAAGAGGACTCTGGGGTTATATGCCAACCCCACTACTGCTTCATATGGGAGTAGTATCTGTATACCCTCCATTGGAGTTAGTAGCTTTGAGCTGAATCCTCAGCTCATTATCATGGTGCAGCAAAACTGCCAGTATTCTGGTCTTCCACATGAAGAACCTACAGAGTTTCTGGCACAATTTCTGCAAATTGCTGATACAGTACATGATAAGGAAGTAGATTAGGATGTCTAAAGATTATTACTGTTTCCATTTGCTGTAAAAGATCAAGCTAAGAGGTGGTTAAATAACCAGCCTAAGAGCAGCATAAAAACATGGAAACAGTTGTCAGAAAAATTCCTGAATCACTATTTCCCTCCCAAACGGATGACACAGCTAAGGCTAAACATCCAAGGCTTCAAACAAGGAGATAATGAATCCCTTTATGATGCCTGGGAGAGATACAGAGAGATGCTAAGAAAATGCCCCTCTGAAATGTTTTCAGAATGGGTGCAATTAGACATCTTCTACTATGGGCTTACAGAAAAAGCTCAGATTTCTCTAGACCACTCAGCTGGTGGATCTATACACATGAGAAAAACAATTGAAGAAGCTCAAGAGCTTATTGATACAGTTGCCAGAAATCAGCATCTGTACCTAAGCAGTGAATCCTCTATGAAAGAAGAAGCTAAAACAGTAACTGCAGAACTCAGTCCAGTGGATCAGGCTAATGAATTCAATCAGCAATTAGATTTTCTAACTCAGCAACTAGCCGAATTCAAGGAAATATTACAGGAAACAAGAATGGCTAACAGGAACATGGAAGTGCAATTAAAGCAGACAGAAAAGCAACTGTCAAAACAAATAACAGAAGAATGCCAAGCAGTTCAATTAAGAAGTGGGAAAACATTAAATACCTCACTTCAAAGCAGCAAGAAGACAGGAAATGAACAAATAGCTACTCAAAATCCCTCTGAGGACAGGCAGAGCCCAGAAAGGGATAAAGCTGGCGCTGAACGCCCAAACCATGCTCATTCCTGGCGTTCAACGCCAGAAACAAGCATGGATCTGGCGTTGAACGCCCAAAAGGAACATGGTTCTGGCGTTCAAACGCCAATAACAAGCAAGGAGGTGGCGTTTAACGCCACCCCAGCTTCCACCCCTGGTATTCAAACGCCAGTGGGTGATCAGTCACATACAAGTGCTGATAACAATCCTTCTAAAAAGGCTTCCCAACCCACTTTTGTAGGTAATAAACCTGCAGCAACTAAGGTTGAGGAATACAAAGCCAAAATGCCTTATCCTCAAAAACTCCGCCAAGCGGAACAGGATAAGCAATTTGCTCGCTTTGCAGACTATCTCAGGACTCTTGAAATAAAGATTCCGTTTGCAGAAGCACTTGAGCAAATACCCTCTTATGCTAAGTTCATGAAAGAAATCTTAAGTCATAAGAAGGATTGGAGGGAAACTGAAAAAGTCTACCTCACTGAAGAATGCAGTGCAGCCATTCTGAGAAGCTTACCTGAGAAGCTTAAAGATCCTGGGAGCTTTATGATACCATGCACATTAGAGGGTAATTGTACCAAGCAAGCTTTATGTGATCTTGGGGCAAGTATCAACCTAATACCTGCATCTACCATCAGAAAGCTTGGTTTAACTGAAGAAATTAAACCAACCAGGATATGTCTTCAACTTGCTGATGGTTCCATTAAGTACCCATCAGGCGTGATTGAAGACATGATTGTCAAGGTTGGGCCATTCGCCTTTCCTACTGACTTTGTGGTGCTGGAAATGAAGGAGCACAAGAGTGCAACTCTCATTCTGGGAAGACCTTTCCTAGCAACTGGCCGAACCCTCATTGATGTCCAAAAAGGGGAAGTAACCTTGAGAGTCAATGAGGAGGAGTTCAAGTTGAATGTTGTCAAAGCAATGCAACATCCAGACACCCCAAATGACTGCATGAGTGTTGATATTATTGATTCTCTGGTAAGAGAGGTCAATATGGCTGAGAGTTTGGAATCAGAGCTAGAGGACATCTTTAAAGATGTTCAGCCTGATTTGGAGGAGTCACAGAAGATAATAGAACCTCTAAAAATCCCTCAAGAAGAGGAGAAACCTCCAAAACCCGAACTCAAACCATTACCACCATCCCTAAAATATGCATTTCTGGGAGAAGGTGATACCTTTCCTGTAATTATAAGCTCTACCTTAGAGCCACAGGAAGAGGAGGCACTAATTCAAGTGCTAAGGACACACAAGACAGCTCTTGGGTGGTCCATCAGTGATCTTAAGGGCATTAGCCCAGCCAGATGCATGCATAAGATCCTATTGGAAGGTGACGCCAAGCCTGTGGTCCAACCACAGAGGCGGCTGAACCCAGCCATGAAGGAAGTGGTGCAGAAGGAGGTCACTAAATTACTAGAGGCTGGGATTATTTATCCTATTTCTGACAGCCCTGGGTGAGCCCTGTCCAAGTTGTCCCTAAGAAAGGTGGCATGACAGTGGTTCATAATGAAAAAAATGAACTGGTTCCTACAAGAACAGTTACAGGGTGGCGTATGTGCATTGATTACAGAAGGCTCAATACAGCCACCAGAAAGGATCATTTTCCTTTACCATTCATAGACCAGATGCTAGAAAGACTAGCAGGTCATGAATACTACTGCTTCCTGGATGGATATTCAGGTTATAATCAAATTGCAGTAGATCCCCAGGATCAGGAGAAAACGGCATTCACATGCCCATCTGGAGGATTTGCATACAGAAGGATGCCATTTGGCCTGTGCAATGCACCTGCAACCTTTCAGAGGTGCATGCTCTCCATTTTCTCTGATATGGTGGAAAAATTTCTGGAAGTCTTCATGGATGACTTTTCAGTATTTGGAGACTCATTCAGCTCCTGCCTTAACCATTTAGCACTTGTTCTGAAAAGATGCCAAGAGACTAACCTGGTTTTAAACTGGGAAAAATGTCACTTTATGGTGACTGAAGGAATTGTCCTTGGGCACAAAATTTCGAACAAGGGAATAGAGGTGGATCAAGCTAAAGTTGAAGTAATTGAAAAATTACCACCACCCACCAATGTTAAGGCAATCAGAAGCTTTCTGGGGCATGCAGGATTCTATAGGAGGTTTATAAAGGATTTTTCAAAAATCGCCAAACCTCTGAGCAACCTGCTAGCTGCTGACACGCCATTTATCTTTGATAAAGAGTGTCTGCAGGCATTTGAGACTCTGAAAGCTAAATTGGTTACAGCACCAATCATCTCTGCACCAGACTGGACATTACCATTTGAATTGATGTGTGATGCCAGTGACCATGCCATTGGTGCAGTGTTGGGACAAAGGCATGACAAGCTTCTGCACGTCATTTACTATGCTAGCCGTGTTCTAAATGATGCACAGAAGAATTACACAACCACAGAAAAAGAGCTACTTGCAGTGGTTTATGCCATTGACAAATTCAGATCCTATTTAGTAGGATCAAAAGTGATTGTGTACACTGATCATGCTGCTCTTAAATATCTACTCACAAAGCAGGATTCAAAACCCAGACTCATCAGATGGGTGTTGCTTCTGCAAGAGTTTGATATAGAAATAAGAGACAGAAAAGGGACAGAAAATCAAGTAGCATATCACCTGTCCCGAATAGAACCAGTAGAAGGGGCGTTCCCCCCTCTCACTGAGATCTCTGAAACCTTTCCGGATGAGCAACTGTTTGCCATCCAGGAAGTGCCATGGTTTGCAGACATTGCAAACTACAAGGCAGTGAGATTCATACCCAAAGAGTACAGTAGGGTGCAATCAAAGAAGTTAATCACAGATGCAAAGTACTATCTTTGGGATGAACCATATCTCTTCAAGAGATGTGCAGACGGAGTAATCCGTAGATGTGTGCCTAAAGAGGAAGCACAGAAGATCCTTTGGCATTGCCATGGATCACAGTATGGAGGACATTTTGGAAGTGAGCGAACAGCCACAAGAGTCCTCCAAAGTGGCTTCTACTGGCCTACTCTCTATAAAGATTCCCGAGCATTTGTGCTTAATTGTGACAGTTGCCAAAGATCAGGCAACCTACCTCACAGTTACGCCATGCCTCAACAAAGAATCCTGGAGATTGAGTTGTTTGATGTATGGGGTATTGACTTCATGGGACCTTTCCCACCATCATACTCAAACACTTATATTCTGGTGGCAGTGGATTATGTATCCAAATGGGTGGAGGCTATTGCAACACCCACTAATGACACTAAAACAGTGTTAAAATTCCTCCAGAAACATATCTTCAGCAGATTTGGTATCCCTAGAGTGTTAATCAGTGATGGGGGCACTCATTTCTGCAATAAACAGCTTTATGCTGCTCTGGTTCGTTATGGAGTTAGCCACAGGGTAGCTACTCCATATCATCCACAATCTAATGGGCAAGCTGAAGTCTCAAATAGAGAGCTCAAAAGAATCCTGGAACGGACTGTAATTAACCGTAGAAAGGATTGGGCAAGAAGCTTGGATGATGCTCTGTGGGCATACAGAACAGCATTCAAGACCCCCATAGGGACCTCTCCATACCATCTTGTGTATGGAAAGGCATGTCACTTGCCAGTGGAACTGGAACATAAGGCCTATTGGGCAACCAGATTCCTGAACCTTGATGCCAAGCTAGCTGGAGAAAAACGATTGCTCCAGTTAAATGAGCTAGAGGAATTTAGACTCAATGCTTTCGAAAATGCAAAGATTTACAAAGAGAAAGCGAAAAAATGGCATGATAAGAAATTGTCATCCAGAGTCTTTGAGCCGGGGCAGAAAGTTCTGCTATTTAACTCTAGGCTCAAATTATTCCCCGGGAAATTAAAATCCCGGTGGAGAGGTCCATATGTCATTACAAACGTATCACCATATGGATACATTGAGCTTCAGGATAATGACTCTAACAAAAAGTTCATTGTTAATGGACAAAGAGTCAAACATTATCTTGAAGGCAATTTTGAGCAAGACTGCTCAAAGCTGAGACTCGATTAAAAACTCAGTAATAAGTCCAGCTAATGACATTAAAGAAGCGCTTGCTGGGAGGCAACCCAGCCATTTACAAAGTATATTTACTAATTATATAAATTTTCTTTTTTTACAGGTATAGGTCCAAATCTCTTCAAGGTAAAATTGCAATTGGTTGGATTCACAGAGTTATAAAGGAAATTGGAAGCTTATTGGCGTGAAAAAGCCAGTAAGAAACATTTTGGGCGTTGAACGCCCAAAAGAAGCACCCACTGGGCGTTCAACGCCAGTAAGGGTAGCCTTCTGGGCGTTAAACGCCAGAAAGGAGCATCTTCTGGGCGTTAAACGCCAGAAAGAAGCACCTTCTGGGCGTTTAACGCCAGTTTGGGAGCATCCTGGGCGTTTAGAAAAACGCCCAGTAACAAAGGACTTCCTGGCGTTCAACGCCAGAAAGATGCATCAACTGGGCGTTGAACGCCCAGGAGAAGCAACATGTGGGCGTTAAACGCCCAAACCATGCAGCAGTTGGGCGTTTAACGCCAGGATGGTGGGGAGGAGATAATTTTCGTTTTTCTTTACAATTTTTCTAAATTTTTAAGTTTAAATTCATGATTTCTTGCATAAACATGTTTCAAAATGTCATCCTTCAAAATCAAATTGGTTTTCTAAGAACCCTAATTTCTAAAATCCCTTTTTCAAAAATATCAAATGTATCTTAATTCATAAACACAAATCTTTTTCCAATCCAATTCTTTTTCAAATATTTTTAATTTCTTCTCATATCTTTTTCAACTCATCTTATCTTTATTTGAAAATGCCTTTCCTTCTACTCCTCTCCTTTCCTTTCTTTTGCTTGAGGACAAGCAAACCTCTAAGTTTGGTGTGATTTGCCATGATCACTGAGCTAAAACTCATTAAGATCATGGCACCTAAGAGAACAGGAAGAGCAAGGATGTGAACTTAAGGGAGCTGAAGCGTCAGAAATTAATTCTGGAAGGCACCCCACAGACTAGAGGAACATCCACTTCCCAAAATACAGGTTGTTAAGTTCTAATTCCAGCTTTAACTCTGTGATAGTATTATTATAGGATTTTACCTTAGAAGTTATATAGGAGTAGTAGTAATTAGTTTATCTATTTTGATTTTATTTCCAATCAAGCTATAATTTATTTTTCTCATCATCATCAGGCATGAATAAAGTAGTAGATTTTTTTTAGAATAAAGAAGTAATTTATATTTTCGAGTTCTTAATAATAAAAATTATAATTAATTATGTGTGGTGGCAATACTTTTTGTTCTCTGAATGAATGCTTGAACAGTGCATAAATTGTACTTTGAATTTGATGAATATTGGCTCCTGAAAGGATGAGGAACACGAAAAATATTATTGATGATCTGAAAAATCATGAAATTGATTCTTGAAGCAAGAAAAAGCAGTCAAAAAAAAAGAGAAGAGATTTATATATATATATATATATATATATATATATATATATATATATATATATATATATATATACAATCAAAAGGAATAAAAGCCAAGCAGCCCTTAAAACCAAAAGGCAAGGGTAAAAAGGATCCAAGGCTTTGAGCATCAATGGAGAGGAGGGCCCAAGGAAATAAAATCCAGGCCTAAGCGGCTAAACCAAGCTGTCCCTAACCATGTGCTTGTGGCATGCAGGTCCAAGTTACAAACTTGAGACTGAGTGGTTAAAGTCGTGATCCAAGGCAAACAGAGTGTGCTTAAGAGCTCTGGACACCTCTGACTGGGGACTTTAGCAAAGCTAAGTCACAATCTGTAAAGGTTCACCCAGTCATGTGTCTGTGGCATTTATGTATCCGGTGGTAATACTGGAAAACAAAGTGCTTAGGGCCACGGCCAAGACTCATAAACAACTGTGTTCAAGAATCAACATACTACACTAGGAGAGTCAATAATACTATCTGAATTCTGAGTTCCTAAGGATGCCAATCATTCTGAAATTCAAAAGATACAGGGAGATGCCAAAACTGTTCAGAAACAAAAAGCTACAAGCCCCGCTCATCTAATAAGAATCTGAGCTTCATTTAAAACTCTAAAATATCATTACTTCTTAATTTCTGTTAGAACCTATTTTATTCATCTAGTTGCTTGAGGACAAGCAACAGTTTAAGTTTGGTGTTGTGATGAGCGGATATTTTATACGCTTTTTGGGGGTAATTTCTTGTAGATTTTAGCATGTTTTAATTAGTTTTTAGTTAAATATTATTAGTTTTTAAGCAAAAATCATATTTCTGGACTTTACTATGAGTGTGTGTATTTTTCTGTGATTTCAGGTATTTTCTGACTGAAATTGAGGAAGCTGAGCAAAAATCTGACTTAGGCTGAAAAAGGACTGCTGATGCTGTTGGATCCTAACCTCCCTGCACTCGAAATGGATTTTCTGGAGCTACAGGAGTCCAATTGATGCGCTCTCAACGGCGTTGGAAAGTAGACATCCAGGGCTTTCCAGCAATATATAATAGTCCATACTTTGCGCGAAGATTGACGACGTAACTTGGCGTTGAACGCCAAGTACACGCTGCTGTCTGGAGTTAAACGCCAGAAAAACATCATGATCCGGAGTTGAACGCCCAAAACACGTCATAACCTGGAGTTTAACGCCAAGAAAGGCCTCTACTCGTGGATAGCTTTATTCTCAGCCCCAGCACACACCAAGTGGGCCCCAGAAGTGGATTTCTGCACCAATTATCTTAGTTTACTCATTTTCTGTAAACCTAGGCTACTAGTTTACTATTTAAACAACTTTTATAGACTTATCTTGTACCTCATGACATTTTCAGATCTGAATTACATACTTTTGACGGCATGAGTCTCTAAACTCCATTGTTGGGGGTGAGGAGCTCTGCAGCGTCTCGATGATTTAATACAATTCCTTTGTTTTCCATTCAAACACGCTTGTTCTTATCTAAGATGTTTATTCGCGCTTAATTGTGAAGAAGGTGATGATCCGTGACACTCATCACCTTCCTCAACCCATGAACGTGTGCCTGACAACCACCTCCGTTCTACATCAGATTGAATGAATGTCTCTTAGCTTCCCTAATCAGAATCTTCGTGGTATAAGCTGGATTGATGGCGGCATTCATGAGAATCCGGAAAGTCTAAACCTTGTCTGTGGTATTCCGAGTAGGATTCCGGGATTGAATGACTGTGACGTGCTTCAAACTCCTGAGGGCTGGGCGTTAGTGACAGACGCAAAAGAATCAATGGATTCTATTCCAACCTGATTGAGAACCGACAGATGATTAGCCGTGCTGTGACAGAGCATAGGAACGTTTTCACTGAGAGGATGGGAAGTAGCCACTGACAACGGTGACACCCTACATAGAGCTTGCCATGGAAGGAACTTGCGTGTGAGAAGAGGATTTCAAGGAAGAGTTGAAGTCAAAGGACAAAGCATCTCCAAAACTCCAACATATTCTCCATTACTGCACAACAAGTAACGTATTCCCCAGTCCTTTATAAACAAGTAACTCTATTGTTCAAGTAATCCAAACAATTTTGTTGACATCCTGACTAAGACAAATAAAATAAACATTGATTGCTTCAAGCCAATAATCTCCGTGGGATCGACCCTTACTCACGTAAGGTATTACTTGGACGACCCAGTGCACTTGCTGGTTAGTTGTGCGAATCACAAATTCGTGCACCATGGGGAAACCAGCAAACCCAACCACAAAACCACAAACCTTACAACCACAACCAACATAACAATTCCACATACCAAAACTCCAACCAAAGATCATACCAAGCCACACAAAACACTTACTCTCAACCACCATATCATGGCCAAAATAACCAACCTGCCCAATCAAATCCGAACCAACAATTTCAAGATCAATTAAACAGGATAGAAGGAATACTAGCAAACATGGGTCAGGACATAAATGAGTTGAAAAGCTTTAGGGAAGATGTGAGATCGACCTTAAGGAACCATGGTGAAAAACTCAAGTGGATGGAGTCTCGAGTAGGAGAGCTATCTCAACAGGCCCCCAAGTCAACTGCAGTGTTCCCTAGTGACACAGAAAAGAATCCTAAAGGGGAACAAAAGGGAGTGAGATGGAAGAATGCAAGGCCATCACCATATTGAAGGAAGTCTCAGAAGAAGAAGGAATCAGACCCTCAGAAAAGGAGCCAGAAATCTTGAAAGAAGGTGTGGAAGAAGCTAAGCAGGAAAGTGAAACTGAGCAAGCCAAGGAAATGCAAAAGGAAGGCATGCTGGGAACATACCAACCAAAAGCACCATTCCCTCAGAGGTTAGGAGGAGGTGAAAAAGGGAAAAGATATTCAAGGTTCTTAGAGACATTTAAGTCTCTCCACATCAATATTCCCTTTCTTGAGATCCTCCAGCAGATGCCTACACATATCAAGTATTTGAAGGAATTGCTGAGCAAGAAAAGAGTTTTGAAGGGAGGACAAACTGTAATAATGAACAAAGAATGCAGTGCACTCATCAAGAAGGATATGGTCTCTAAGAAAACAGACCCAGGAAGTTTTCATATCCCCTGCATCATAGGGGAAACAAAAATTGACAGAGGATTCTGTGATCTAGGAGCTAGCATAAATATGATGCCTCTGACTCTTATGAGGAGGCTACAACTGAATGAGGTGAGATCCACTGATGTAATCATACAACTGGCTGACAAAACTCAAAAACAAGCTGAAGGGGTAGTTGAGAATGTGCTGGTGAAAGTGGGAAATTATTTTTCCCCACAGACTTTGTCATTTTGGACATGGAGGAAAGCTACCTACACCCTATCATTCTGGGAAGGCCATTTCTAGCCACTGCTAGAGCGCTCATAGATATAGAACAAGGAGAGCTAATTTTGAGAGTACATGATGAACAGCTCATTTTCCATGTTTTTAAACCTGCATCTGAGCCTGAACCAGAACCTGAAAAGCCTAAGGATGATAATAGCAATCTGTGTTTGGAGGAAAGCAATTCAGCAGCTGAAACTCTAAAACAATCCTTTGAAGGCAAACAAGAATTACAAGAGTTGAAGCCACAAGAATCAATAGAAACATCTCAGAAGGACCCTCCTGTCATAAGGGTCAATGAAGAAATCCTCAAGAAAGAGGGAAGAATTGTAAAGAAATTGCCAAGAGGGTGGAGAAACAAGAAAATTCCCACTGAAGGTTTCTCTCCGGGAGATAAAGTGATATCAAGTCATTATTTGCCAATCCCACCTGGCCTCAAACCCATTCCTTCTCAGCTCCCTCAAGTGTTCACAATCAGGAAAGTTCTTTCTATGGAACATTTGGAAATCATGAAGGAATCAAATGGGGATGTTTCCATAGTGAGAGGAGAGGACATCAAGCACTACAATCCACCCTAACAAGGGACAACCGTCAAGCTAGTGACGTTAAAGAAGCGCTTCATGGGAGGCAACCCATGTTTTAGTATCCTTACTCTTTATTGTTTTGCTTGCATCTAATAAAGCATGGTCTCTTATGCATGAACTTGAATCCTCAGGACAACTGTTGATAAGGTGCACTAAACATTGCATGTAAAATACAATTGGTTTCTAAGTTTGGTGTACCTGAAGGCATCCCCAATTCTTATTCAAATTGTATTCAATCTTTCAAGGTGCACAACCAAACATTAAGTTTGGTGTTCCTTTTGAACACAGTTAATGAAAAGCAAGAAGTTCCTTTGGATTTAAAAATTCATGACAAGTATACCATTTGCACTTTTAAAACTTTGATTTCAATTACTTTAGGTAGTAAATTTGTTTAGGATCAAAGAGCCAAGGTGACTATGATTTATTAGAATTATGCACAATTATTAAGGATAACCAACATGGATTTCATATCATCAGAAGACATTACCAAACACTAAGTTTGGTGTCCATTAATAAGTGTGCATACATACAAAAGTCACGGCTATAAGCTCATGAAGACAATCATTGATTTACAATTCAAAAGAATGAAAAACATGTGCAAGTACTATTCATTATTCATATGGACCGAAAATAATAGCAAATTTGTTTGTTGTGCAGGTACAAAAGGAAAGATAAGAATGGAAAAAGACAAAAGGGGGGGGGTACGGTTCTTGGTCAAAAAGGAAGTTCAAAAGCCTTTGAAACTAACACATGGGAAAAGGAAGTTCTGCATGAAAAGATAGCTACATGTACAACTTAATGCACCCAGAATACTTCCAAGAAAGTGAAAAGCAATTCGTCCTTTTCCCTAACTCATATATTTACCATCAAGCCATACTTCACAATTCACCCTAGCCGTCCATTTTTCAAGTACATGCACTATAAAGAACCACTTGGGGAACGAGTTCCACACCACCAAATCTCCTTCTTGCACATTTTCTTTCATCATAGCATAACCATCTCTTGCCGAAAACAACCTCACCACACTTCTAACAACACTTTCTTACTTCACTTTGTCAACTTAGCTTGTCACTTGCCAAAACCAAGGAACCAATGGCAGCCTCATCTAGCCACAAAAGAAGAAAGGATAAGGAGCCAATGGAGGAGGAAAGGGAATTTAATGCATGGAAATACAAATCCGTTTTCCATGAGATTTAAGCCGAATGGATGAGACCTAAAAGGGTGCTAGCTGAGGTTCCCTTTGACCTTGAAAAGGATGAGTTTCCAGGTATTTGGGAGAAGATCAAAAAGAGGAAGTGGGAGCTCTTGACTAAGCCAATCACTAAAATCAACATCAACCTGGTAAAGGAGTTTTATGCAAATGCAGTGAGGGAGGATACAACCGAGGAACCCACATACAAAAGCTATGTGAGAGGGGTGGAAGTTGACTTCAGCCCCAAAGCAATCATGAAAACTCTTGGCCTGAAAAACATACGTTTCAGCCAAGCAAGTTATGAGGAAAGGATGATGGGAGAACCTGACTATTCGACTATTGCTGAAGACCTTTGTGCCATCAGAGCTGAATGGGTGAGAAAAATAAAAGGGGCTCCAAGAGTCTTGAGAAGGGGAGATTTAACACCTGAAGCTAAAGGGTGGTATGCAATAGTTAGGAGATCCATCCTACCCACTGCAAACACTTCAGAAATAGTTCCTAAAAGAGCCATCTTGCTACATTGCATTATGGTGGGAGGGGAGATCAAAGTTCATAAACTCATTGCCGAACAGATACAAGAGTTTAGTGAGAAAAGTGACCATGACTCCTGGCTCCACTTCCCTAGCACCATCATTAGACTATGCATTGATGCCCAAGTACCACTTGAAGATGAAAGACCCAATTGGCTATATCCTGGAATGGCCATAACTGCGTACAGAATGACTCTTGGCCCAGTTGCTCCAAGACATACAAAAAGAAGAAATGAAGAAGGGCAACAAGCAGAAGCAGAGCAAGAAGCAGAGCAAGAAGGAGAAGAAGGAGAAGAAGAGCAAGAAGAGCAAGGAATTCCAGAAAGAAGGCAACAAGTTCCCAGAGACCCCATGGATATGAGCAGAATGCAGGAAATCATGGATGGAATGTCTCAACAATACATGAGATCTCAGGAGAGACAAGAGGACTTTCACCTAAAAATGATGGATATGCAAAGGAACTTTGAATCAAGATTCCTAGATCTGCAAAGGGAACAGAATTTACAATTACAGGAATCCCTCAGCCACATATGCCAACACCAAGATGCCAGTATCTTTGCAATCAAGGAAGCCACCACTTTGCAGAATGCAAGATACTCAGTTCAAGCTGATTACAACATCAGTTCTCAGATCAAGCTTAACTACATAGGGGAACATCTACACAAGATGGACCCAGCATTCCCAGCTTTTGATGAGTATTTCAAAGGGAGAAAAGAAGGAGAAATAAACAAGGCAATGGTCTTAGAAAAAGGAGTGGAAGAAACAATGAAAAAGGCTGGATTCTGGAAAAAGCTCATAAGAAAAGACAAAGGAAATACAAGTGGTCAAAAGAGGTAAGAAGCAAGAAGAAGCAGGATCCCAAGAATCAAGAAGAACCAAGCAATAAATAAGAGGTGGTCTCGTTCCTTGATAATCAAATGATAGTGTGAATTGTCTTTATGAGCTTTCTTTCATTATAAGTCATTTAAGTTTTAATGTGAAGTTGTTAGTATGAGTGTTGGTTTACTGCTTTGAATAAAGTGAATGCCTAGATGTTTGGATATAACTCCACCTTCTTAAACAAATGCTTGCCATGCTTGTTCTGTTTCCAAAAATTAAAAGAAAAGTTTGAACAAAAGTAACTTGGCTCAATTAGTGACAAATCAAGTAGAATTAAGTGGTGGTATGCATGCTTGATTGTTTAGTTAGCTCACTGGAAATTGAGTGTAGAATTATCATTTTTTGTGTAGAAGTTGAATACTGTCTATGGATCTTGATGAATAAATGTCTTTGGCCATGAAAAAGAAAGAAAAAGAAGAAGAAAAGCCACTGAAAAAGGGCAACCAAAAAGCAAAAGAATTAAGAAAATAAAGCTAGGCACCAATGGTTTGAACTTTTGAGACATATGCCTGTGGTGTTTATGTACTAGGATCTGCTTGGATGAATAGGTTCTGTGGAGTGTTTCAACACTTGGTAACTTGGGTTAACTAACCCGGGATTATCAACCAAAAGTCCATTATCAAGAGCAACCTAGCTACAAAACATTTAGTTACACAAAGAGGTGCTGGGCACCAATGTCTCAAAAAGAAATGTGAACTAAAATGCCTGTAGTGGATATGTGTACTGCACTGATAAGAAAAAGAAAATGCCAAAGGCTTGTGCAACACATGACACTGAGCAAACAAGGAGCAAAAGAGCTCTAAGAAAAAGAAAAACAAAGAAAGGAAAAAGTGCCAAGGACATAAGAATAACAAGAGGCCATAGCAGTGTTTGATGGATGCAATAAAAAAGTGATAATCCTACCTGATAAGAATGAAAAAGTGATGCTGCAACTTTCTGCATAAAACCCTTCTGATGAACTTCAATTGCTTGCTAATATAGCCAATGTAATTGCTTTTTGTTTCATACTTTCTTCTCAAATAACTCAGGACTTGCTTAGGGACAAGCAAGTATTAAGTTTGGTGTTGTGATGCCAAGGCATCTTAGGCTAGTTTCACTAGCATTTTTCTGTTAGTTTTAGTTGTTTTATGCATTTTCTTGAGCTTAAAGTAACCAAGAATGGTTAAATGAACAACAAAGTAATGAATCATCCAAACAAGTGTAATTTTGATGCAAATTCCATGAGTTTTTAGTTATATTACTTGAATGCTATGAATGGAAGACTTCTCATGAAATTTTGCAAGACTTTGATGCAATTGTGTGGATGATTTCAGGGAAGAAGAGGCTAGGCAAGGAAGCAACAAAATTAGTAAAGGAAGCTTGAAGATCACATGTGGAGAATCTGAAAGTGGCGTTTAACCTCCAGTTTAACCTTAAACTGGAAGTTAAACGCCAGAATAGGAAATGCATCAAAGCTGAAAGTGGCGTTTAACCTTCAGTTTAACCTTAAACTGAAGGTTAAACGCCAGAATCATGAAAGCTGAGAAAAGAGGAAACTGGCGTTTAACCTCCAGTTTAACCTTAAACTGAAGGTTAAACGCCAGAATGAGAATGGCACCAAGGGAGCATTTCCACGTTTAACCTCCAGTTTAACCTTAAACTGGAGGTTAAACGTGTTCGAACCACATTATGCACCAGGAAGCCATTTCCACGTTTAAGCTCCAGTTTGACCTCAAACTGGAGCTTAAACGTGTTCGACATTCACACTCCTAGGCTACCTTCTTCATTCCCACGTTTAAGCTCCAGTTTAAGGTTAAACTGGAGCTTAAACGTGTTCGGCGTTTTTGCTCCTCCAGGGTTGCCTTCTCATTTCCACGTTTAAGCTCCAGTTTGACCTCAAACTGGAGCTTAAACGTGTTCGACCAGAATTGCCTCCAGGGGTTGCAATCTTCATTTCCACGTTTAAGCTTCAGTTTAACCTTAAACTGAAGCTTAAACGTGTTCGATTAATTACCCTCCTGGGTTGCTTTCTTCCAATTCCACGTTTAAGTTTCAGTTTAACCTTAAACTGAAACTTAAACTTCAACTTAAACGCCACCTTTTGAAAGGGTTTCTGAGCCAAATATATTGAAGTTTAAGTTAGCATTTGAGCACAAATATTAACTTAAACGTATTATGGTATGAAACCCAATTTAATATCATGGTTTATGGGATTGGGCCGGAAGAATTGATGAGTCTGGAACTTCAATTTGTTGAGTCTTGTGTCATTACTTGTTTATCACTAAAATTGCTCAATGAATGTTACAGAATTGGATCACAGCCTCATCAGGATTATGGATCATAAACCCAAAGCAAAAGGAATTCAAGAAAAAGCCTCAAAGCCCAAGAAACTCAACAGAAGCTCAATTTAGAAAGTGTATAAATAGGATAGAATTGAAGTTAGTTGAAACTTTTTTGACACTTTGGAACTTTTGATCATTTTGCTATTTTTCATACTTTGTAATTGAATTCAGAGCTATGACTCACTAAACCCCTTTCATTGGGTTAGGGAGCTCTATTGTAATTCAATGAATCAATAATAGTTTTTATCTTCTTCTTCAATCTTTTCTCTTGAATTTTGTTAGAAAGCTTCTCGATCTAATTCCATGGGGTAGTTGTCTTGGGAAAGAAACTACCGATAATTGGAATCCTTCGGAACCTTGGGAAAGGAATGATGGATTCATGCTAGAGAAGCTTTCTCACAGTGAATTGAATTGGGGTTTGGATGGATATTGTGACATGTAATCCTTCCAAATTGTGGTTCATGAAACTGTGTGGTATAATCAGTGATCGAGCATCATCTCTTCTTATGAACATTTAAACCAAGGGATTGGGAATTTGTTTGTTTTTAGAGAGAATTGGTGAGCCAAGGAATTGGGATCCAATCATATAAGATTGCCAAGCAAGATTTAATGAATGCATTGGTTGAGGAAGAGATAAAATATTTTGATTCGGAGATCTCAATATCTCCTAACACCCAATGAACTCCCCATTTCTGATCTACACTTTCTATTTACCTTCTGCAATTTCAATTCATGCAATCACCCCCATCCCTTTTACTTTCAGCAATTTACTTTCTCGCACCTTAATTCTCGCAATTTAAGTTTATGCAATTTTAATTCCTTGCAATTTACGTTTCCTGCCACATTTACTTTATGCAATTCACATCCAAAAGTTGATTCCGCTCAACTAAACAAACTTCTAATTCGAATTGCTCATTCAACCAATCCTTGTGGGATTCGACCTCACTCTATTGTGAGTTTTTACTTGACGATAACCGGTGCACTTGCCGGAAGGAATTTTGCCGTTCGTGCAACTTCCTAAAATCGTAGCATAACAAGTTTATGCGCATCAAGTGTCAAAACAAGTGGTGTGCATCCAGACATCTACAAGCTACTGCTGTTTCCATTCTCTCTGAAGGATAGGGCCACTCAATGGCTAGAGACATTTCCCAAAGAAAGCATCAATAATTGGGAAGACTTAGTGAGCAAATTCCTGGCCAAGTTCTATCCTCCCCAAAGGATTATCAAGCTGAAAACAGAGGTGCAAACATTCATTCAAAGGGATGGAAAGTCGCTGTATGATGCCTGGGAGAGATACAAGGCCTTAATCAGGAAATGTCCCCCAGAAATGTTTAGTGAGTGGGATAGACTCCAAAACTTCTATGAAGGGTTGACCCAGAAAGCTCAAGAAGCATTAGATCATTCAGCAGGAGGCTCATTGCAGCTAATGAAGACAGCAGAGGAAGCCTAAAATCTCATAGAGATGGTGGCAAACAATCAATATTTCTTTGCTCATCAAAGACAACGCCAACCAGCCCAGAGAAGGGATGTGCTGGAGCTTGAAGGTGTTGACGTTCTCTTGGCACAAAACAAACAGATGCATCAACAGCTTCAGCAACAAATAGAAATGATGGCCAAGAAAATTGATGGACTGCAAGGTGTTGCAGTAAACACACAATGCCAATCTCAAACCTCACATGGGTGGAATCAATCTGAAGAAAGTTTTGGGACATTCAATTTTGAGCAACAAAGCCCTGAGCAGGTGTAATGCATGAACAATACTTCAAGTTCATTTCAACACAATTTTCATGGTGATGCACACAAGACACCCTGGAAGACTCATTCTAATTCAAGGTGGGGTGAGCATCAGAATCAAGGACAAAGGGACTTCAACTCTGGCAGCCTCAGCAACACAAGCAACCATAACCATTCATCCAATAATACTAACCAATTCAAAAATTCACAAAACAAATATCACCAACCCCATAATAACTCACAAAACCACCAGAATAACTTTTCCACATCCACATCCTACCCACAAAGTACCCCCATAATTAATTCAAACAACTTCCAACAACAACCATCTCATTTCACACAACCACAACCAAATTCAGACTCTCAAAGAATCTCAAGTCTAGAGAAAATGATGGAGAAACTCATGAAAAATCAAGAGATGGCAAGACAAGATCAGGAAGCTGTAAGGAAAGATCAGACCCTGGCATTCAAAAACCACGAAACCTCAATCAGAAACCTTGAGAGACACATGGGGCAAATGGCTAAGCAAATTTCAGAAATGGATGAGAAGAGAGCAAATGCCGTCCCCAATGTCACTGAAAGGGACAAAGGTAAAAACACAAAATGGGAGGAGTGCAAAGTAATCACTGTGGGAAGTGAGAAGACTATGAAGAAGGAAGCCATTAATCAGGACAAACACAACAGAGAAGTTCCACAAGAAGAGTGGTGCACGAAATTGCAATAACACTTTTGCAATCCCGCACAACTAACCAGCAAGTGCACTGGGTCGTCCAAGTAATACCTTGCGTGAGCAAGGGTCGATCCCACGGAGATTGTCGGCTTGAAGCAAGCTATGGTTATCTTGTAAATCTTAGTCAGGAGATCAGAAATTTTCAGGATTGATTGTGAAAAGCAAAAGAACATGAAATGGTTACTTGTTTTGCAGTAATGGAGAATAGGTTGAGGTTTGGAGATGCTCCATCTTCCGAATCTCTGCTTTCTTACTGTCTTCTTCATCAAACACGCAAGTCTCCTTCCATGGCAAGCTCGTATAGGGTTTCACCGTTGTCAATGGCTACCTCCCATCCTCGCAGTGAAAGCTAATGCACGCACTCTGTCACAGTACTGCCAATCACCGGTTTGGTTCCCTCCCCTACCGGAATAGAATCCCTCTTTTGCGTCTGTCACTAACGCCCAGTAGGTTACAGGTTTGAAGCACGTCACAGTCATTCAATCATTGAATCCTACTCAGAATACCACAGACAAGGTTTAGACCTTCCGGATTCTCTTGAATGCTGCCATCAGGTCCTGCCTATACCACGAAGATTCCGATTAAAGAACCCAAGAGATAACTACTCAATCTAAGATAGAACAGAGGTGGTTGTCAGGCACGTGTTCATAGTTGAGAATGATGATGATTGTCACGGATCATCACATTCATCCGGATTAAGAACAAGTGTTATCTTAGAATGGAAGCAAGCATGATTGAATAAGAAACAGTAGTAATTGCATTAATCCATCAAGACACAGCAGAGCTCCTCACCCCTAACCATGGGGTTTAGAGGCTCATGCTGTGGAAAGAAACGTGTAAGAAATGTTATGAGGTCATAAGGTACGGATACAATGTCAAAAGATCCTATAAGTAGTAAACTAGTGTCCTAAGGTTTACAGAATTGAGTAAATGACAGAAAAATCCACTTCCGGGCCCACTTGGTGTGTGCTTGGGCTGAGCAATGAAGGAATTTCGTGTAGAGACCTTTTCTGGAGTTAAACGCCAGCTTCCATGCCAGTTTGGGCGTTTAACTCCAAATTTTATGCCAGTTCCGGCGTTTAACGCTGGAATTTCTGTAGGTGACTTTGAGCGCCAGTTTGGGCCATCAAATCTTGGGCAAAGTATGGACTATTATATATTTCTGGAAAGCCCAGGATGTCTACTTTCCAATGCCGTTGAGAGCGCGCCAATTGGGCTTCTGTAGCTCCAGAAAATCCACTTCGAGTGCAGGGAGGTCAGAATCCAACAGCATCTGCAGTCCTTTTCAGTCTCTGGATCAGATTTTTGCTCAGGACCCTCAATTTCAGTCAGAAAATACCTGAAATCACAGAAAAACACACAAACTCATAGTAAAGTCCAGAAAAGTGAATTTTAATTAAAAACTAATAAAAATATACTAAAAACTAACTAAAAGATACTAAAAACATACTAAAAACAATGCCAAAAAGCATACAAATTATCCGCTCATCACAACACCAAACTTAAATTGTTGCTTGTCCCCAAGCAACTGAAAATCAAAATAGGATAAAAAGAAGAGAATATACTATAGACTCCAAAATATCAAAGAAACACAGCTCCAATTAGATGAGCGGGACTAGTAGCTTTTTGCCTCCGAACAGTTTTGGCATCTCACTCTATCCTTTGAAGTTCAGAATGATTGGCATCTATAAGAATTCAGAACTCAGATAGTGTTATTGATTCTCCTAGTTAAGTATATTGATTCTTGAACATAGCCAGTGTATGAGTCTTGGCTGTGGCCCAAAGCACTCTGTCTTCCAGTATTACCACCGGATACATACATGCCACAGACACATAATTGGGTGAACCTTCTTAGATTGTGACTCAGCTTTGCTAAAGTCCCCAATTAGAGGTGTCCAGGGTTCTTAAGCACACTCTTATTGCTTTGGATCACCACTTTATTTCTTTCTTTTTCTTTTCTTCCTCTTTTTTTCGAATTTTTTTTTTTGCATTCACTGCTTTTTCTTGCTTCAAGAATCAATTTGATGATTTTTCAGATCCTCAATAACAGTTCTCTTTCTCCTCATTCTTTCAAGAGCCAACAAATTTAACATTCTTAAAAACAACAAATTCAAAAGACATATGCACTGTTCAAGCATTCATTCAGAAAACAAAAAGTATTGTCACCACATCAAACTAATTCAACTAGTTTCAGAGATAAATTTCGAAATCCTGTACTTCTTGTTCTTTTGTGATTAAAGCATTTTTCTTTTAAGAGAGGTGATGGATTCATAGGGCATTCATAGCTTTAAGGCATAAACTTAAATTTTATTAAGTATGAACTAAGAACAAGACTCAAATATAGATATAAGATGAAACTAAAAAAATAGAAAATAATAAAGAAAAAAACGCAAACATAGGCTCCTAATGATAGAGGTTTTCACAGAGTTAGAACTCAACAACCTTGATTTTGAGAAGTGGATGCTCCTTCAGCTTGAGAGGAGAGCTTTTGGCGTTTCATCTCTTGAATTTCACGCCCCTGCTTCTCTTGTTCCTTCAATTGTCTTCTTGGTGATTGGATGTTCTATGGGTATGAGTTCATCTTCTTCTATCTTCACCCCAGCCTCTTTACAGAGCAAGGAGATCAAGCTTGGGTAAGCCAATTTGGTTACAGTGGAATTCCTATTTGCAATTGTGTAGATCTCACAGGCAATCATATGATGAACCTCCACTTCTTTTCCAAGCATGATGCAATGAATCATCACTGCTCTCTTGATGGTGACCTCAGAACGGTTGCTAGTGGGCAATATGGAACGCCCAATAAAGTCTAGCCAACCTCTTGCAATTGGTTTGAGGTCTCCCCTCTTGAGTTGGTTTGGGACACCCTTAGAATTGGTTATCCACTTAGTTCCAGGGAGGCATATGTCCTCTAGAACTTGATCCAACCCCTTATCTACTCTCACCATCCTCCTATTAAAGGAATCAGGATCATCTTGCAGTTGAGGCAACTTGAAGATTTCTCTTATTTTGTCCAGATGGAAGTATATAACTTTCCCTCTGACCATGGTTCTGTAGGTATGGTAAGCGGTTCCAGTCATTCTCTGCTTATCTGTTAGCCACAGATTTGAGTAGAATTCCTGAACCATGTTCCTTCCAACCTTTGTTTCAGGATTGGTTAGAACTTCCCATCCTCTGTTTCGAATTTGCTCTTGGATCCCCGGATATTCATCTTCCTTCAGATCAAATTTAACTTCCGGGATCACTGACCTCAGACCCATTATTTTATGATAATGGTCTTCATGTTCTTTGGTTAAGAACTTCTCCTCATTCCAAAGATTCTTTGGATTATTCTCTTTCTTGCCTCTTAAATTGGTTTGTTTTCCCTTAGGAGCCATGATATTGATGAATCTTGGCTTAGTGATCACGGAAAAGCACACCAAACTTAGAGGTTTGCTTGTCCTCAAGCAAAATAAAAGAGAGAAGAGAGGGGGAGGAAGAGGAAATTCGAATGGTGTGGTGGAAGAGGGGAACAAACGTGTATTTATAAGGTGGGGAGGGGAGTTTTCGAAAAAAAAGAGGAATTTGAAAGGAGATTTGAGAAGATATTAGAAGAAATTGAGAAAAGGGTGAAATTTTTAAACAATGTTTGTAATTGATTTGAAATAAATTTGAAAAAAAGGTTTTGATTTTTTGAAGATTTGAAAGTGAATGATGAATGATTGAAGTGTGATTTGTAGAAAAGTATGGGTGAGAAAAGGAAAGTTTGAAAAAAATCTGATTTGAAAACAAAATTGTGGTCCCCCCACCAAGCTGGCGTTAAACGCCCAGAATGGCACCCATTCTGGCGTTTAACGCCCATTTGTTGCCCCATTTGGGCGTTTAACGCCCAGCCAGGTACCCTGGCTGGCGTTAAACGCCAGAAATTCTTCCTCACTGGGTGTTTTTCTAAAACGCCCAGGATGCTGCACACCTGGCGTTAAACGCCCAGAATGGTGCCCATTCTGGCGTTTAACGCCCAAAATGGCACCATTCCTGGTGTTAAACACCCAGAATGGTACCCATTCTGGCGTTTAACGCCCAAAATGCCCCTTACTGGCGTTTTTTCGCCAGTAAGCTCATTTTCTCTGCTTTTTGAGCTGAATCCTTCTGTAACTCTGTGAACTCCTTCATTTTTGATACTTGCCTCTGTAAGAACTAATCATACAACTTTCTAATGACTGGGTTGCCTCCCAGCAAGCGCTTCTTTACTGGGAATCACTCAAGTCTCAGTTTTGAGCATTCCTGCTCAAAATTTCCTTCAAGATAGTGCTTGATTCTCTGTCCATTAACAATGAACTTCTTGTCAGAATCAATATCCCGAAGCTCAACATATCCATATGGTGATACTCCTGTAATCACATACGGACCCCTCCACCGGGATTTGAGTTTTCCTGGAAACAATTTGAGCCTGGAGTTGAAGAGCAGAACTTTCTGTCCTGGCTCAAAGACTCTGGTTGACAATCTCTTGTCATGCCACTTCTTTGCCTTTTCCTTATAAATTTTTGCATTTTCAAAGGCATTGAGTCTGAACTCCTCTAGCTCATTTAGCTGGAGCAGTCTTTTCTCACCAGCTAACTGTGCATCCATGTTTAGGAATCTGGTTGCCCAGTAGGCTTTATGTTCCAGTTCCACAGGCAAATGACAGGCCTTCCCATACACCAGTTGGTATGGAGAGGTGCCTATAGGAGTCTTGAATGCTGTTCTGTATGCCCACAGAGCATCATCCAAGCTTTTTGCCCAATCCTTTCTTCGGGCCATCACAGTCCGTTCTAGGATTCTTTTTAGCTCTCTGTTAGAGACTTCAGCTTGCCCATTTGTCTGTGGATGATACGGAGTTGCCACTTTATGGCTGATTCCATATCTAACCATAGCAGAGTATAGCTGTTTATTGCAGAAATGAGTGCCCCCATCACTGATTAGCACTCTGGGGACGCCAAACCTGCTGAAAATATTTTTCTGGAGGAATTTCAGCACGGTCTTGGTATCATTAGTGGGTGTAGCAATTGCTTCTACCCACTTAGATACATAGTCCACTGCCACCAGAATGTAAGTGTTTGAGTATGATGGTGGGAATGGCCCCATGAAGTCAATTCCCCATACATCAAACAATTCTATCTCTAATATCCCTTGTTGAGGCATGGCATATCCGTGAGGCAGGTTGCCAGCTCTTTGGCAACTGTCACAGTTACGCACAAACTCTCGGGAATCTTTATAGAGAGTAGGCCAGTAGAAGCTGCACTGGAGAACTTTAGTGGCTGTTCGCTCACTTCCAAAATGTCCTCCATAATGTGATCCATGGCAGTGCCATAGGATCCTTTGTGCTTCTTCTCTGGGTATACACCTGCGGATCACTCCGTCAGCACATCTCTTAAAGAGATATGGTTCATCCCAAAGGTAGTACTTGGCATCTGAAATTAGTTTCTTTCTCTGCACATAACTGTACTCTTTGGGTATGAACCTCACAGCTTTATAGTTTGCAATATCTGCAAACCATGGAGCTTCCTGAATGGCAAAGAGTTGCTCATCTGGGAAAGTCTCAGAAATCTCAGTAGAAGGGAGGGACGCCCCATCTACTGGTTCTATTCTGGACAGATGATCAGCTACTTGATTCTCTGTCCCTTTTCTGTCTCTTATTTCTATATCAAACTCTTGCAGAAGCAATACCCATCTGATAAGCCTGGGTTTTGAATCCTGCTTTGTGAGTAAGTATTTAAGAGCAGCATGGTCAGTGTATACAATCACCTTTGATCCCACCAAGTAGGATCTAAACTTGTCAATGGCATAAACCACTGCAAGTAATTCTTTTTCTGTGGTTGTGTAATTCTTCTGTGCATCATTTAGAACACGGCTAGCATAATAAATGACATGCAGAAGTTTGTTATGCCTCTGTCCCAACACTGCACCAATGGCATGATCACTGGCATCACACATTAATTCAAATGGTAATGCCCAATCTGGTGCAGAGATGACTGGTGCTGTGACCAGTTTAGCTTTCAAGGTCTCAAATGCCTGCAAACACTGTGTGTCAAACACAAATGGCGTGTCAGCAGCTAACAGGTTACTCAAAGGTTTAGCAATTTTCGAAAAATCCTTGATAAACCTTCTATAGAATCCTGCATGCCCAAGAAAGCTTCTGATTGCCTTAACATTGGCAGGTGGTGGTAATTTTTCAATTACCTCTACCTTTGCCTTATCCACCTCTATTCCCCTGCTTGAAATTTTGTGCCCAAGGACAATTCCTTCAGTCACCATAAAGTGGCATTTCTCCCAGTTTAAAACCAGGTTAGTCTCTTGGCATCTTTTCAGGACAAGTGATAGGTGGTTAAGACAGGAGCTAAATGAGTCTCCATATACTGAGAAGTCATCCATGAAGACTTCCAGAAATTTCTCTACCATATCTGAGAAGATAGAGAGCATGCACCTTTGAAAGGTTGCAGGTGCATTGCACAGACCAAAAGGCATTCTCCTATAGGCAAATACGCCAGAAGGGCATGTGAATGCTGTTTTCTCTTGGTCTTGAGGATCTACTGCAATTTGGTTGTAGCCTGAGTAGCCATCCAAAAAGCAGTAGTAATCATGACCAGCTAGTCTTTCTAGCATTTGGTCTATGAATGGTAAAGGAAAATGATCCTTTCTGGTGGCTGTATTGAGTCTTCTGTAGTCAATACACATGCGCCACCCTGTGACTGTCCTTGTAGGAACCAGTTCATTTTTTTCATTATGAACTACTGTCATGCCTCCCTTTTTGGGAACAACTTGGACAGGGCTCACCCAGGGGCTATCAGAAATAGGATAAATAATCCCAGCCTCCAGTAATTTAGTGACCTCTTTCTGCACCACCTCCTTCATGGCAGGATTTAGCCTCCTCTGTGGTTGAACCACTGGTTTGGCATTATCCTCCAATAGGATCTTGTGCATGCATCTAGCTGGGCTAATGCCTTTGAGATCACTGATGGACCACCCAAGAGCTGTCTTGTGTGTCCTTAGCACTTTAATCAGTGCTTCCTCTTCCTGTGGATTTAAAGCTGAGCTTATAATCACTGGAAAAGTGTCACCTTCTCCCAGAAATGCATATTTCAGGGATGATGGTAGTGGTTTGAGTTCAGGCTTAGGAGGCTTATCCTCCTCCTGAGGAATTTTCGAAAATTCCTTTGCCTCCTCTGGCTCTTCCTGATCAGTTTGAGCATCTTTGAAGATGTCCTCAAGCTCTGATTCTAGGCTTTCAGCCATATTGATCTCTTCTACCAGAGAGTCAATAATGTCAGCGTCCATGCAGTCCTCTGGTGTGTCTGGATGCTGCATAGCTTTTACAGCATTCAACTTGAACTCATCCTCATTGACTCTCAGGGTTACTTCCCCCTTTTGTACATCAATGAGAGTTCGTCCAGTTGCTAGGAAGGGTCTTCCTAGAATGAGAGTTGCACTTTTGTGCTCCTCCATTTCCAGCACCACAAAGTCAGTTGGAAAGGCAAATGGCCCAACCTTGACAATCATGTCCTCTATTATGCCTGATGGGTGTTTAATGGAGCCATCAGCAAGTTGGAGGCATATCCTGGTTGGTTTGACTTCTCCAATCAACCCAAGCTTTCTGATAGTGGATGCAGGTATTAGATTGATGCTTGCTCCAAGATCACATAAAGCTATCTTGGTGCAAGTGCCTTCTAATGTGCATGGTATCAGAAAGCTTCCAGGATCTTGAAGCTTTTCTGGTAAGCTTTTTAGAATGACTGCACTGCATTCTTTAGTGAGAAACACTTTTTCAGTTTCTCTCCAGTCCTTCTTATGACTTAAGATCTCTTTCATGAACTTAGCATAAGAAGGTATTTACTCAAGTGCCTCTGCAAAAGGAATCTTTATTTCAAGAGTCCTTAAATAGTCTGCAAAGCGAGCAAATTGCTTATCCTGTTCCGCTTTGCGGAGTTTCTGAGGATAAGGCATCTTGGCTTGATATTCTTCAACCTTAGATGCTGCAGGTTTATTCCGTACAGAAGTGGTTGAAGAAGCCTTGTTAGAGGGATTGCTGTCAGCACTCTCAGGTGTCTGATCCTCCCTTGGCGTTTGGACGCCAGAATTGGGTGGAAAATGGGCGTTTAACGCCAACTTTTCCCCCTTTTCTGGCGTTTGAACGCCAGAACTGGGCAAGGAATGGGCGTTTAACGCCAGTTTTCCTTCCCTTTCTGGCGTTTGAACGCCAATATTCCTCTCTGGGCTCTTACTGTCCTCAGAGGGATTTTGAACAGTGGTTTGGTTGTCCTCTGTCAATTGTTCCTTGTTTGGCTTTTTGCTCTTTTGAACAGTGTTATTCAAGGTCTTTCCACTCCTCAATTGAACTGCTTGGCACTCCTCAGTTATCTGGTTAGATATTTGCTGTTTTGCTTGATTCAACTGTAGTTCTATGCTTTTATTAGCAACTTTAGTTTCATTGAGCATCTCTTTAAATTCTGCTAACTGTTCTGTCATCAGGAGCAGTTGTTGATTAAGCTCATTCATCTGTTCTTGAGGATTAGGATCAGTGACTAATGCCATGACTTCCTCCTTTGGGACGTGCTCATTGCTAGAATACAAGTATTGGTTTCTAGCAACAGTGTCTATGAGCTCTTGAGCTTCTTCAATTGTCTTCCTCATGTGTATAGATCCACCAGCTGAGTGGTCTAAAGACATCTGAGCTTTTTCTGTAAGCCCATAGTAGAAAATGTCTAACTGGACCCACTCTGAAAACATTTCAGAGGGACATTTTCTTAGCATACCTCTATACCTCTCCCAGGCATTGTAAAGGGATTCATTATCCTCTTGTTTAAAGCCTTGGATGTCCAGCCTTAGCTGTGTCATCCTCTTTGGAGGGTAAAAATGATTCAGGAATTTGTCTGACAACTGTTTCCATGTCTTTATGCTTGCTGTAGGTTGGTTGTTCAGCCACTTTTTAGCTTGATCTTTTACAGCAAATGGAAACAGTAATAGTCTGTAGACATCCTGATCTACCTCTTTATCATGTACTGTGTCAGCAATTTGTAAAAACTGTGCCAGAAACTCAGTAGGTTCTTCCTGTGGAAGACCGGAATACTGGCAATTTTGCTGCACTATGATAATGAGTTGAGGATTTAGCTCAAAGCTGCTTGCTTTGATGGGAGGTATACAGATGCTACTCCCATATGCAGCTGTAATGGGGTTGGCATAAGACCCCAGAGTCCTCTTGGACTGATTAATTCCACTTAAGTCCATAATGGACAAAAGGGAAATGAGAATGATTGCAAAGAGATAAATTTTGTTTATTATTATTATTATTTTATTATTTTTATTTTTTTTGAAATAACCGAAAAAAAAACAAAATACAATAGAATAAAATAAAAAGAAAATAAAATAGAATTCGAAAATTAAAAATAAAATAAGATCAAAGCAAATTGAGAACTGAATCAATTAGTGAAAAAAAAGATTTTGAAAACAGCAATTAAGAAGATATGATTGAAAAATTTTTATGAAAAAGATTTGATTTTTAAAAAGAGGAAAGAGAAAAACAGCAAAAAGACACCAAACTTAAAATTTTTAGAAATCAAACACTAATTTTTTCGAAAATTTTAAGAGAAAAACACAAAGAGGACACCAAACTTAGAACTTTTGTGAATCAAAAAGGGACTAAGAACAAGAAAAAAAATTCGAAAATCACAAGAAAAACAACAGCATGCAATTGACACCAAACTTAAAATATGAAACTAGACTCAACTAAAAGACTCTAAACCAACAAAAATAACACAGTCCTAATCTAAGCAACAAGATAAGCCGTCAGTTGTCCAAACTCGAACAATCCCCGGCAACGGCGCCAAAAACTTGGTGCACGAAATTGCAATAACACTTTTGCAATCCCGCACAACTAACCAGCAAGTGCACTGGGTCGTCCAAGTAATACCTTGCGTGAGCAAGGGTCGATCCCACGGAGATTGTCGGCTTGAAGCAAGCTATGGTTATCTTGTAAATCTTAGTCAGGAGATCAGAAATTTTCAGGATTGATTGTGAAAAGCAAAAGAACATGAAATGGTTACTTGGTTTGCAGTAATGGAGAATAGGTTGAGGTTTGGAGATGCTCCATCTTCCGAATCTCTGCTTTCTTACTGTCTTCTTCATCAAACACGCAAGTCTCCTTCCATGGCAAGCTCGTATAGGGTTTCACCGTTGTCAATGGCTACCTCCCATCCTCGCAGTGAAAGCTAATGCACGCACTCTGTCACAGTACTGCCAATCACCGGTTTGGTTCCCTCCCCTACCGGAATAGAATCCCTCTTTTGCGTCTGTCACTAACGCCCAGTAGGTTACAGGTTTGAAGCACGTCACAGTCATTCAATCATTGAATCCTACTCAGAATACCACAGACAAGGTTTAGACCTTCCGGATTCTCTTGAATGCTGCCATCAGGTCCTGCCTATACCACGAAGATTCCGATTAAAGAACCCAAGAGATAACTACTCAATCTAAGATAGAACAGAGGTGGTTGTCAGGCACGTGTTCATAGTTGAGAATGATGATGATTGTCACGGATCATCACATTCATCCGGATTAAGAACAAGTGTTATCTTAGAATGGAAGCAAGCATGATTGAATAAGAAACAGTAGTAATTGCATTAATCCATCAAGACACAGCAGAGCTCCTCACCCCAACCATGGGGTTTAGAGGCTCATGCTGTGGAAAGAAACGTGTAAGAAATGTTATGAGGTCATAAGGTACGGATACAATGTCAAAAGATCCTATAAGTAGTAAACTAGTGTCCTAAGGTTTACAGAATTGAGTAAATGACAGAAAAATCCACTTCCGGGCCCACTTGGTGTGTGCTTGGGCTGAGCAATGAAGGAATTTCGTGTAGAGACCTTTTCTGGAGTTAAACGCCAGCTTCCATGCCAGTTTGGGCGTTTAACTCCAAATTTTATGCCAGTTCCGGCGTTTAACGCTGGAATTTCTGTAGGTGACTTTGAGCGCCGGTTTGGGCCATCAAATCTTGGGCAAAGTATGAACTATTATATATTGCTGGAAAGCCCAGGATGTCTACTTTCCAATGCCGTTGAGAGCGCGCCAATTGGGCTTCTGTAGCTCCAGAAAATCCACTTCGAGTGCAGGGAGGTCAGAATCCAACAGCATCTGCAGTCCTTTTCAGTCTCTGGATCAGATTTTTGCTCAGGACCCTCAATTTCAGTCAGAAAATACCTGAAATCACAGAAAAACACACAAACTCATAGTAAAGTCCAGAAAAGTGAATTTTAATTAAAAACTAATAAAAATATACTAAAAACTAACTAAAAGATACTAAAAACAATGCCAAAAAGCATACAAATTATCCGCTCATCAAAGAGACAGAGGGGAAAAGTAAAGAGGATCAAGAAACCAAAAATGTAAAAATTTCAAAAGGATACAAGAACACCCTTGAATCACAACTACAAGAGAAGAGGGAAGGAGTGAATCCTTGTGTCCCCAAACTTCCATACCCTCAGAGGTTTAAAAAAGAAAATGAGAATAAGCAATACTCAAAATTCCTGGACATATTCAAAACACTCAGCATCAATATTCCTTTCTTGGAAGCACTTGAACAGATGCCATTATATGCCAAATTTATGAAAGAAGTGCTAACAAAGAAAAGACCCTTGAAGGAAGGACAAATTGTTGAGATGACAAAGGAAGGTAGTGCTATCCTCCAAAGAGAGTTGCCAGAGAAGAAAGATGATCCTGGGAATTTTTACATACCATGCACCATAGGAGACATAACAATTGAGAAGTCATTATGTGACCTTGGTGCAAGCATAAACTTGATGCCTTTGTCTCTAATGAGGAAACTCCGAATTTGTGAGCTGAAATCCACACGAATATTCCTGCAAATGGCTGGCAAATCCATCCAGCAAGCACTTGGAGTTGTAGAGAATGTACTGGTAAAGGTGGGAAAATTCCTTCTCCCAGCTGATTTTATCATCCTGGATATGGAGGAGGACCCTAACACTCCCATCATTCTGGGGAGGCCTTTCCTGGCTACAGGCAGAGCATTGATAGATGTTGAAAAAGGGGAATTGTTGTTGAGAGTGCATGATGAGCACCTAGCATTCCATGTTTTTAAAACCTTGCATGAACCCACTCAAGAAGAAGATTGTACAGAGGATAAAGCCAGGGATCAAAGCTTGAAAGAGGCAGTCAATGAGTTAACTCCAAGACTCCTAAATCCATGCTTGAAAGCAGTAGAAATAGTGCAACAAACCAAAGAAGTCAAGGAGGAACTAGATCCAAAACCCCCAGATGAGAAATTCAGCATCCCAGATAAAGAACCACCAAGGCAGGGAGTATCTCTTGAGAAAGAAAAGAAGAAGAGGCCAAGAGGGTGGAGAAATAAGAAGATCCCTACTGAAGGCTTTTCACCAGGGGATAAAGTGGTGTTAAACACCCAACCAATGAAGGTGTCTCCACAATTATCTGAATACTACACTATGAACCGGGTCCTTTCACTTGAACACCTAGAGATCATCAAAGAGGAGACTGGAAGGAAGTTCACAATAAGAGGTGAAAAGCTGAGGCACTATGATTTTCAGCCTCCATGATCAAAGAATGGAGGATGTCAAGCTAATGACAATAAAGAAGCGCTTGTTGGGAGGCAACCCAACCTGAGGTAGTTTTCTTTTCATAGCTTTTTCAATAAAGATGTTGAATAATTGATATGCATTGCAAGGAGCTAAGTTTGGTGTTGCACACCAAAACAACTTAAGGGAGAATGAAGGATTCTAAGTTTGGTGTTCCACCAAAATCTCATTTAAAAGAACATTTTCACTTCCTGCACAATGCTAGCTCTAAGCAATCAAACAAATTATTCAACTATTTAAATGTTTTTCTAGTTTCAATCCCATAACCTTTAGCAAGGATACAAGGTTTCAAATATGGTTAACTTGTTGCATCAGAGGTAGTGGCAATCAATTAAGTTTGGTGTTCACACACCAAAATAAATCCAAGAGCCACACTCAATTTATGCATACTAACCATGCAATTAAGAGCTTGAGAAGCAAGCAACTTTGAGAATTATGCAGGACATGAGTCAACAATTGAAGATATTGTGCATCTTAACTCAAAGAAAACACAACAGAAGGAAGAATCAAAGGGCTGCAACTTCAAAGGTTGTATCTAAACTTAATCCTTGCTGCTATGTATTGTTTTGTACATAGGAACCATTATATATCCTGCTAAAGTGTTTATCTGGTTGCAAGTGAAGTTGTTTGATTAAGTATGCTAACCTGCATAATGCTTGTCATCCATCACCTAGTTGAATTTGTTTTGTTTCCCATATGCTTGAATAAAAGAGATTTTGTTTGAATTGAAAAGTAAATATCCAATGTTGCATAAGTAGAATGGAAGCTAATGGTGGTGTATGTGTTTGATTAAATGTATAACTCATAAAATAATTGCTGTATGATGTCATTTTCATTGAAGTGTGATCTAGCTTGCTGGTATAAAGGTCTCACTAGTAAATAAAAAGCCCTTGAGAACAAAAAAAAAATATTTAAAACAGAAAGAAAAGGAAGAAGAAAGAGCCAATGTGGCAAGAAAAACAAAGAATAAAGGCTGGACACCAATAGCTTGGACCCTAGGACACATGCCTGTGGTGTTCTTGTACTAGGATATGCTTGGATAAGTAAATTCTGAGGGGTATTTCAAAACCCGGTCACTTAGATCAACTGATTTGGGATGACCAATTGAAAGTCCACAATAAAGAGCAACCTAGATACAGAACATTTAGTTATCCAAAGAGATGCTGGGCATCAATGATCCTAGGAAAAAGTAGTGAGCCATGTGTCTGTGGTGGAAGATGTTGATTTAAAAATAAAGCCAAAGGCTACTACTACAACATTAGACACCAAGCCTTCAAGAATAATAAGCTTGATAAGCAACATGAGAAAAGAAAAGTTAGCAAGGGAGCAAAGAAAGAATAAACCTTATAACAGCAAGTTTAGCAAGCCTTTGAGGAAGAATGTATATTATGTAACAGCAACAATAATTGAGTTATCATTATCTGCATAAAAACCCCATGGATCAAATTCTGCTATATGCCTAATAAGGATATGTTTTCTTTTCTTGTTCATTTCATTTTCTCTTAGTTTTGATGCTTGCTTGGGGACAAGCAAGATTTAAGTTTGGTGTTGTGATGACAGGTCATCATATACCCATTTTTCAAGCTAATTTCACTTGTTTTATTAGTCTTTATGCACTTTCTTGCATCCTAAGTAAGTGATTTGGAGTGAAAATGCATAACTTCTTTAAATCAAACAACCACCATGAAATTAATGTTAACTCATGAGGTTTAAGCTGAATTTAATTGATTTTTAATTGATTTATAAGCCTTGTGAATTTAGTGATACTTTGAGTGGTTGTTTTGGTTTATTGTAGGTGAAGAAAGAAAGAAAAAAAGGAAAGCGTGGCCCAAGAGAGAAAAAGTGTGGCGCATGGAAGGGAGGAAGCAAACATTGCCATCCACAAGGGCACACTGCCCTCAAGGAGGGCAACATAATGAAACAAGCTTGAGAAGCAACACTGCCCTACCCTCCTCAAGGGCGGAGCACAAATTGATGCCAATGATCAAGGAGAGCAAAAACTCTGCCCTGCCCTCCTCAAGGGCAATATCGGGCTCATCAAAGGAATAAATTCAAGGAAAAAGCTTACCAATGCTTGCCACAAGGATCGAACACGGCACCATGAGGAAGCAAGGAACTAGGCCTTAATTTGGTGCCAAGAAAACCAAGGAAAAGAAGTAGCGTGTGCATCCACCAAGTTTCGAACTTGGAACTTCACTTTTGAAAACACTGCCCTGCCCTCCGCGAGGGCAGGGCAGCATTTTGTGGTGCACAGCCAGCGCACCAGATTGGCACGCACCAAGGACTCTCGGCAGCTGATGTGCGGATATTTTATACGCTTTTTGGGGGTAATTTCATGTAGATTTTAGTATGTTTTAATTAGTTTTTAATAGAATTTTATTAGTTTTTAAGCAAAAATCATATTTCTGGACTTTACTATGAGTGTGTGTATTTTTCTGTAATTTCAGGTATTTTCTGGCTGAAATTGAGGGAGCTGAGCAAAAATCTAACTTAGGCTGAAAAAGGACTGCTGATGCTGTTGAATCCTGACCTCCCTACACTCGAAATGAATTTTCTGGAGCTACAGGAGTTCAATTGGCGCGCTCTCAACGGCGTTGGAAAGTAGACATCCAGGGCTTTCCAGCAATATATAATAGTCCATACTTTGCGTAAGGATAGACGACGTAACTTGGCGTTGAACGCCAAGTTCATGCTGCTGTCTGGAGTTAAACGCCAGAAAAACGTCATGATCCGGAGTTGAACGCCCAAAACACGTCATAACCTGGAGTTTAACGCCAAGAAAGGCTTCTACTCGTGGATAGCTTTAATCTCAGCCCCAGCACACACCAAGTGGGCCCCAGAAGTGGATTTCTGCACCAATTATCTTAGTTTATTCATTTTCTATAAACCTAGGTTACTAGTTTACTATTTAAACAACTTTTACAGACATTTCTTGTACCTCATGACATTTTTAGATCTGAATTACATACTTTTGACGGCATGAGTCTCTAAACTCCATTGTTGGGGGTGAGGAGCTCTGCAGCGTCTCGATGATTTATCACAATTCCTTTGTTTTCCATTCAAACACGCTTGTTCTTATCTTAGATGTTTATTCGCGCTTAATTGTGAAGAAGGTGATGATCCGTGACACTCATCACCTTCCTCAATCCATGAACGTGTGCCTGACAACCACCTCCGTTCTACATTAGACTGAATGAATATCTCTTAGATTCCTTAATCAGAATCTTCGTGGTATAAGCTGGATTGATGGCGGCATTCATGAGAATCCGGAAAGTCTAAACCTTGTCTGTGGTATTCCGAGTAGGATTCTGGGATTGAATGACTGTGACGTGCTTCAAACTCCTGAGGGCTGGGCGTTAGTGACAGACGCAAAAGGATCAATGGATTCTATTCCAACCTGATTGAGAACCGACAGATGATTAGCCGTGCTGTGACAGAGCATAGGAACGTTTTCACTGAGAGGATGGGAAGTAGCCATTGACAACGGTGACACCCTAAACAGAGCTTGCCATGGAAGGAGCCTTGCGTGTATTGAAGGATTTCAAGGAAGAGTTGAAGTCAAAGGACAAAGCATCTCCAAAACTCCAACATATTCCACAGTCCTTTATAAACAAATAACTCTATTGTTCAAGTAATAACTATTTATTTTATGCCCTTTTTCTTTATTAAAATACGAGGCTAAAGAATCCTATTGGTATCCTGACTAAGATAAATAAAATAAATATTGATTGCTTCAAGCCAATAATCTCCGTGGGATCGACCCTTACTCGCGTAAGGTATTACTTGGACGACCCAGTGCACTTGCTGGTTAGTTGTGCGAATCACAAATTCGTGCACCAGCAGCATCATTCTGGCGCACAGGCATCACTCGGCAGCACCAGCAGCACGCACGGGCACCATTCTGGCGCGCCAAAAAGTTCTGCCCTGCCCTCCGCAAGGGCAGGGCAGCGTCCTGCACGCACCAACGCATCACACGCACGCACCAATGGGCCAGATGCATCATTTTCTGCCCTGCCCTCCACAATGGCAGGGCAGCCTCCTGGAAGCAAATTGTTTTGGGCTAAAAATTGAATTAAAAATCCAATTTAATTCATTTCTTCACCAAATCAAAAGCCCATCCAAATCTCAAGATCCAAGAATAGAAAGTGTATAAATAGGAGCTAGTTTGATGTAATTAGGACCTTTCACTTTACTTTTGAATTTGGAACCTTCTTTTGAATTTTGGAGATTTCATTGAGAGCTAGGAACTGAGATTTCAGAGAATTGGGGAGGAGAATTGATCTCTTTTCTTCCTGGTTCTTGCTTGAGCATTTTTTATTTTTCTTGTTTGAGTCTTGGGTGTTAAGAATTGAGGAAATTCTGTCTCAATCTCCACTCAAAAGCTCTTTAATTTCTCTTCTGCATAATTGAGTTCAATTACATTCCCTTTACTGCTTCTTCTTCAATTTCTTGTTAATTGCTTTGGGAATTTGGATCTGGGAAGGCAATTGAGATCTAGACTTTGCTATCTAGTCTCTGGAGTCCTGAGATCACATTTTCCTTTTGGTTCTTCTGTGAACCTCTGCTGCAATCCCTTTTCATTCTCTGTTTGAATTTTAAGTATTTCTAATTCATCTTCTGCTTTATTACTTGCTGCACTTTAATTTCCATTGTTTAAATTCTGAAATCCCAATCCTCAAATCCCTTTTTCATTCAAGCAATTTATATTTCTTGCACTTTAAGTTACTGCAATTTACATTTCTTGCACTTTAAGTTTCAGTCATTTAATTTCTTGTTCTTTAAGATTCAGTCCTTTTACTTTCAGTTCCTTTTAATTTCTGCAATTCTTCCCTTCCCCCTTTACATTTCCTGTTGTTTAATTGCTGTTGGATACAAAACACTCAACCAATACTTGATTCGCTTGACTAAATCAACCACTAAACTAAAATTGCTCAATCCTTCAATCCCTGTGGGATCGACCTCACTCATGTGAGTTATTATTACTTGATGCGACCCGGTACACTTACCGGTGAGTTTTGTGTCGGATCATTTTCCGCACATCAGTAGTAAGCTCTTTTTCTCTGCTGCTTGGGCATCTAAATTCAAGAGTTTAGTGGCCCAAAAAGCCTTGTGTTCAAGCTCTACAGGTAGATGGCATGCTTTTTCATATACTAGCTGAAATGGAGACTTCCCTATGGGTGTTTTGAATGCTGTCCTATATGCCCAGAGTGCATCATCCAGCTTCCTTACTCAATCTTTTCTTGTTGCTCCCACAGTTTTCTCCAAGATCCTCTTTAGCTCTCTGTTGGCAAGTTCAGCTTGCCCATTTGTCTGGGGATGATAGGGTGTTGCCACTTTGTGAGTTACTCCATATTTATGAAGGAGAGAGTTCAATTGCTTGTTGCAGAAGTGGCTCCCCCCATCACTTACAAGCCCCTTTGGCACTCCAAATCTAGTGAAAATGTTTTTCTTTAGGAATTGCAATACCACATTGGTGTCACATGTGATTGTAGCTATTGCTTCAACCCATTTCGAAACATACTCCACTGCCACCAAAATGTATTTGAAAGTGTAGGAAGGAGGAAAGGGTCCCATGAAATCTATTCCCCATAAATCAAAGAGCTCCACCTCTAAGATGAACTTCTGGGGCATCTCATTCTTCTTTGTCAAACCGCCTGCTCTTTGGCACTCATTACAGTGGCTCACAAAATCCCTGGCATCCTTGAAGATGGATGGCCAGTAGAATCCACTTTGAAGCACCTTTGTTGCAGTTTTTTCAGCTCCAAAATGACCACCATAGCTAGAGTTATGACAATGCCACAATATGTCCTTCATCTCAATCTCTGGCACACATATTCTAATCATTCCATCTGGGCATCTTTTGAATAGGAAGGGCTCATCCCAAAAGAATAACTTAGCCTCATGTAGCAGGTTTTTAACTTGTTGTTTTGTATACTCTTGTGGGATGCTCATTCCTGCTTTGTAGTTGGCCATGTCTGCGAACCAAGGAATGTGTTGAATCTGCAAGATGTGCTCATCTGGAAAGTCTTCATTTACTGGTTGAAAAGTCTCTTGACTCGCTCCTTGTGGTAACCTTGATAGATGGTCAGCAACTTGATTTTCACTACCCTTTCTGTCCTTTATCTCAATGTCAAACTCTTGTAGCAGTAGTATTGACAAGAAGACTTTTGCGTGGTCTAGAATTCAGAATAAATTTCCGTTGCAAGTATAGCTTCTAAACCAACAAAAATCCCTTCGTGCAAACGTTTTGGTTGTCACAAGTAACAAACCCCTTTAAAATTGATAACAGAGTATTTAAACCTCGGGTCGTCTTCTCAAGGAATTGCAGGGAGGTATGTTCTTATTATTGGTTATGGAGATTGTAAATTTGGGGTTTCAAGAGTGAGGAACAAGTATGGCAAATAATTTAAATGGCAATTAAAATAAATAAATACTGTAAAGCAAATCTTTTGGCAAGGTATGAGAAATTGGAAGTCCAGACTTTGTTATTCTTATCAATAATAATGAAAGTTGAATCTTAACTCCACTTAGTTAACCTTTACTAAAGCAAAGGAAAGTCAAGGGACTAATTAGTTTGACCTTCGGATCCAATTTATTTCCTAAGAAAAGGTTGGATTAGCAAAGATAACAGTTATCAATTATGTTGAGCTAAGATAACTCCTGAGTTACTGATTTCTTAACCAAGACCAAAAAGGGGAAAAGTAAAATCTACTTGAATGAAAATAAATTGGATAAAGCCAAAGCATCCATAACATATAAATCTGAAATACCTCAAACTATATTAAATAAAAATGTCAATTCTAACATGGACAATATCAACAACTGGTGCACGAAATTGTGATCACTACAACTCAAAACAATCCCTAGTAATGGCTCCAAAGACTTGGTGTTCAATACCATGGCATAAACACAACTTCGCACAACTAACCAGCAAGTGCACTGGGTCGTCCAAGTAATACCTTACGCGAGTAAGGGTCGATCCCACGGAGATTGTTGGTATGAAGCAAGCTATGGTCACCTTGTAAATCTCAGTCAGGCAGACTCGAATGGGTATAGTGATAAACGAATAAAGCATAAAGATAAAGATAGAGGTACTTATGTATATCATTGGTGAGAGCTTCAGATAAGCGAATGAAGATGCCTTCCCTTCCGTCTCTCTGCTTTCCTACTGTCTTCATCCAATCCTTCTTACTCCTTTCCATGGCAAGCTCATGTAGGGTTTCACCGTTGTCAGTGGCTACCTCCCATCCTCTCAGTGAAAACGTTGCCTATGCTCTGTCACAGCATGGGTAATCAGCTGTCGGTTCTCGGTCAGGCCGGAATAGAATCCATTGATTCTTTTGCGTCTGTCACTAACGCCCCGCCTGCTAGGAGTTTGAAGCACGTCACAGTCATTCAATCATTGAATCCTACTCAGAATACCACAGACAAGGTTAGACCTTCCGGATTCTCTTGAATGCCGCCATCAGTTCTCGCCTATACCACGAAGACTCTGATCTCACGGAATGGTTGGCTCGTTTGTTAGGCGAGCACTCGGTTGTCAGGCGATCAACCATGCATCGTGTATCAGGAATCCAAGAGATAAACACTAGAGCCTTGATTGCTTGTAGAACAGAAGTGGTTGTCAGTCACCTTGCTCATGAGTGAGAATGATGATGAGTGTCACGGATCATCACATTCATCAAGTTGAAGAACAAGTGATATCTTGGACAAAGAACAAGCGGAATTGAATAGAAGAACAATAGTAATTGCATTAATACTCGAGGTACAGCAGAGCTCCACACCTTAATCTATGGTGTGTAGAAACTCCACCGTTGAAAATACATAAGAACAAGGTCTAGGCATGGCCGAATGGCCAGCCTCCCAATGATCTAAGAACTAGATGTCCAAAGATGATCAAAGGATCTAAAGATAATCCAAAGATTCCAAAGATGAAATACAATAGTAAAAGGTCCTACTTATAGAAAACTAGTAGCCTAGGGTGTACAAAGATGAGTAAATGACATAAAAATCTACTTCCGAGCCCACTTGGTGTGTGCTTGGGCTGAGCAATGAAGCATTTTCGTGTAGAGACTCTCCTTGGAGTTAAACGCCAGCTTTGGTACCAGTTTGGGCGTTTAACTCCCATTTAGGTGCCAGTTCCGGCGTTTAACGCTGGAATTTCTGTAGGTGACTTTGAACGCCGGTTTGGGCCATCAAATCTTAGACAAAGTATGGACTATCATATATTGCTGGAAAGCCCAGGATGTCTACTTTCCAACGCCGTTGAGAGCGCGCCAATTGGGCTTCTGTAGCTCCAGAAAATCCACTTCGAGTGCAGGGAGGTCAGAATCCAACAGCATCTGTAGTCCTTTTGAGTCTCTGGATCAGATTTTTGCTCAGATCCCTCAATTTCAGCCAGAAAATACCTGAAATCACAGAAAAACACACAAACTCATAGTAATGTCCAGAAAAGTGAATTTTAACTAAAAACTAATAAAAATATAATAAAAACTAACTAAAAGATACTAAAAACATACTAAAAACAATGCCAAAAGGGTACAAATTATCCGCTCATCAATAACCAATTGGGCAACATCAATCAAACACAATAAAAGCTTCAGAGTAAACAAAAATGGAAGAGAAATTAAATAGTAAAAGGAATATTGAACCTGGGATCGAGAGTCACTCATAAAACTAAGAGAAGTCCTAAATCCTAATTTCTAAAAATCCTACCTAAATCCTAAGAGAGAGAGGAGAGAACCTCTCTCTCTAAAAATTACATCTAAAACATGAAAAGTGAATTATGAAAAACATGATTATGAATGGATGCATTCCCCCACTTTATAGCCTCTAATCTGTGTTCTCTGGGCCAAAAACTAGGTCAGAAATAGCCCAGAAGTCACTTTCAGCGCTTTCTGATCCATACAGGTCACGGCCAAGTGATGCGGAGGCGTCACCCACGCGGATTAAAATTCGCAGATGCGACGCATCCGCGTGGATCACGCGTTCGCGTCGCCTAGCGTCAGGGCAATGATGAGCGGATAATTTATACGCTTTTTGGCATTGTTTTTAGGTAGTTTTTAGTAAGTTTAAGCTACTTTTAGGGATGTTTTCATTAGTTTTTATGTTAAATTCACATTTCTGGACTTTACTATGAGTTTGTGTGTTTTTCTGTGATTTCAGGTAATTTCTGGCTGAAATTGAGGGACTTGAGCAAAACTCTGAAAAAAGGCTGACAAAAGGACTGCTGATGCTGTTGGAATCTGACCTCCCTGCATTCAAAATGGATTTTCTGGAGCTACGGAACTCCAAATGGCGCGCTCTCAACGGCGTTGGAAAGTAGACATCCAGAGCTTTCCAGCAATATATAATAGTCCATACTTCATTCGGAAATTGACGACATAACTTGGCGTTGAACGCCAAGTACATGCTGCTGTCTGGAGTTAAACGCCAGAAAAACGTCATGATCCGGAGTTGAACGCCCAAAACACGTCATAACTCGGAGTTCAACTCCAAGAGAAGCCTCAGCTCGTGGATAGATCAAGCTCAGCCCAAACATACACCAAGTGGGCCCCGGAAGTGGATTTATGCATCAATTACTTACTCATGTAAACCCTAGGAGCTAGTTTATTATAAATAGAACATTTAACTAATGTATTAGACATCTTGGGACGATTAGTTCTCAGATCATGGGGGCTGGCCATTCGGCCATGCCTGAACCTTTTACTTATGTATTTTCAACGGTGGAGTTTCTGCACACCATAGATTAAGGGTGTGGAGCTCTGCTGTACCTCAAGTATTAATGCAATTCTATTTTCTTTTATTCAAATCTCTCTTATTCTTATTCCAAGATATTCATTCGCACCCAAGAACATGATGAATGTGATGATTATGTGACGCTCATCATCATTCTCACCTATGAACGCACGTGATTGACAACCACCTTCGTTCTACATGCAACCGAGCTTGAATGTGTATCTCTTAGATTCCCCAACAGAATCTTCGTGGTATAAGCTAGATAGATGGCGGCATTCATGAGGATCCGGAAAGTCTCACCTTGTCTGTGGTATTCCGAGTAGGATCCTGGGAATCCGGAAAGTCTAACCTTGTCTGTGGTATTCCGAGTAGGATTCCGGTAATGAATGACTGTGACGTGCTTCAGACTTGCAAGTGCTGGGCGTTAGTGACAGACGCAAAAGAATCAAGGGATTCTATTCCAGTAGGAGCGGGAACCAACCAGTGATTAGCCGTGCTGTGACAGAGCGCGTGAGCGTAGTTTTCACTGCGAGGATGGGATGTAGCCCTCGGCCAGGTGATGCCTCCAGACGATTAGCTATGCGAGTGACAGCCACAGAGGACCATTTTCCCGAGAGGATTAAAAGTAGCCATCGTCGAACGGTGAACCCCTATACACAGCTTGCCATGGAAAGGAATAAGAAGGATTGAGTTGAAGCAATAGGAAAGTAGGCGTTCTTGAGCCATATAGTATCTCCATGCGCTTATCTGAAATTCCCACCAATGAATCTGCATAAGTATTCTATCCCTTTTATTATTTCTTCTTTTTATTAATTTCGAAACTATAAACAAATTTAATCTGCCTAACTGAGATTTACAAGGTGACCATAGCTTGCTTCATACCAACAATCTCTGTGGGATCGACCCTTACTCACGTAAGGTTTATTACTTGGACGACCCAGTACACTTGCTGGTTAGTTGAACGGAGTTGTGTTCACTCGTGCCAATTTCAAATTCCATAAAAGTACAAGGAGTACAACTTAAAGAATATGGATCACAATTTCGTCCACCAAGTTTTTGGCGCCGTTGCCGGGGATCGTTCGAGTATGGACAACTGACGGTTCATCTTGTTGCTCAGATTAGGTAATTTTCTTTTCAAAAATCTTTTTCAAAATTTTTCTTTTATTTTTCGTTTTTCTAAACTTTATTTTCGAAAAAATTAATAAAAATTCAAAAAAATTCATAAAATCATAAAAATAAAAATTATTTTGTGTTTCTTGTTTGAGTCTTGAGTCAATTTTTAAGTTTAGTGTCAATTGCATGCTTTAAAAAATTTTTCTTGCAAATTTTTTCGAAAATCCCATGCATTCATAGTGTTCTTCATGATCTTCAAGTTGTTCTTGATAAGTCCTCTTGTTTGATCTTGATGATTTCTTGTTTTGTGTTGTTTGTTGTTTTTCATATGCATTTTTTGTTTGTTAGAGTCCATGCATTAAAGATTTCTAAGTTTGGTGTCTTGCATGTTTTCTTTGCATCAAAAAAAAAATTTTTTTTTCAAAATTATGTTCTTGATGTTCATCATGATCTTCAAGGTGTTCTTGGTGTTCATCTTGACATTCATAGCATTCTTGCATGCATTCATTGTTTTGATCTAAAAATTTCATGCATTGAGTATTTTTGTTGTTTTTCTCTCTCATAATTAAAAATTCAAAAATAAAAAAATATCTTTTCCATTATTTCCCTCCAAATTTTCGAAATTTTGGGTTGACTTGGTCAAAAATTTTTAAAAATTAGTTGTTTCTTACAAGCCATGTCAAAATTTCAATTTTAAAAATCTTATCTTTTCAAAATCTTTTTCAAAAATCATATCTTTTCCATTTTTTTTCTTATTTTCGAAATTTTTAAAAATTATTTCAAAAACCTTTTCCTTATCTTTACATCATATTTTCGAAAATTCACTAATAATTAATGTGATTGGTTCAAAATTTGAAGTTTGTTACTTTCTTGTTAAGAAAGGTTCAATCTTTAAGTTCTAGAATCTTATCTTGTAGTTTCTTGTTAGTGAAGTAAATAATTTCAAAATTTTTGAATTAAATCTTTTTATCTTTTATTTTGATCTTTTTCAAAAATTTTATCTTTTTCAAAATTTGATTTCAAAAAAATCTTAACTAACTTATTATCTTTTTATCTTTTTCAAATTTGATTTCAATTCTTTTTCAATCAACTAACTAACTTTTTCTTTGTTTCTTATCTTTTTCAAAACCACCTAACTACTTTTCCCTCTCTAATTTTCGAAAATATCTCACCCCTTTTTTCAAAAGTTCTTTTAATTAATTAATTGTTTCATGTTTTAAACTTTAATTGCATTTTACTTCTAATTTTCGAAAATTACTAACCTCTTTTTAAATTTTTTTTTTCGAAATCTCCCGTCTCTTTTCTTCTTCTATTTAATTATTTGTTTACTAACACTTCTCTTCACCTCTCTTCATCCATAAATCCGAATCCATTCTTCATTCTTCTACCCCTTCTTTTTCTACTAACATAAAGGAATCTCTATACTGTGACATAGAGGATTCCTCTTTCTTTTCTTGTTTTCCTCTCTTTCATATGAGCAGGAACAGGGATAAAGGCACTCTTGTTGAAATTGATCCAGAACCTAAAAGGACTCTGAAGAGAAAATTAAGAGAAGCTAAATTACAACAATCCAGAAACAACCTTTCAGAAATTTTCAAACAAGAGAAGGAGATGGCAGCCGAAAATAATAATAATGCAAGGAGAATCCTTGGTGACTTCACAAGGCCAACGTCCAAGTTTGATGGAAGAAGCATCTCCATTCCTGCCATTGGAGCCAACAACTTTGAGCTGAAACCTCAGCTAGTTGCCTTAATGTAACAAAACTGCAAGTTTTATGGACTTCCATCTGAAGATCCTTATCAGTTTTTAACTGAGTTCTTGCAGATCTGTGAGACTGTAAAGACGAATGGAGTTGATCCAGAAGTCTACAGACTCATGCTTTTCCCTTTTGCTGTAAGAGACAGAGCTAGAATATGGTTGGATTCACAACCTAAGGATAGCCTGGACTCATGGGATAAGCTGGTCACTGCTTTCTTGGATAAATTCTTTCCTCCTCAAAAGCTGAGCAAGCTGAGAGTGGATGTTCAAACCTTCAAACAAAAAGATGGTGAATCCCTCTATGAAGCTTGGGAAAGATACAAGCAGCTGACCAAAAGATGTCCATCTGACATGTTTTCAGAATGGACCATATTAGATATATTCTATTATGGTCTCTCTGAATTTTCGAAAATGTCATTGGACCATTCTGCAGGTGGATCTATTCACCTGAAGAAAACGCCTGAAGAGGCTCAAGAGCTCATTGACATGGTTGCAAACAACCAATTCATGTACACTTCTGAGAGGAATTTCGTGAACAATGGGATACCTCAAAAGAAAGGAGTTCTTGAAATTGATGCTCTGAATGCCATATTGGCTCAGAACAAAGTGTTGACTCAACAGGTCAACATGATCTCTCAAAATCTGAATGGATGGCAACATGCATCCAACAACACTAGAGAGGCAGCTTCTGAAGAAGCTTATGATCCTGAGGACCCTGCCATGGCAGAGGTTAATTACATGGGTGAACCTTATGGAAACACCTATAACTCATCATGGAGAAATCATCCAAATTTCTCATGGAAGGATCAACAAAAACCTCAACAAGGTTTTAACAATGGTGGACGTAATAGGCTGGGCAATAGCAAGCCATATCCATCATCTTCTCAGCAACAGACAGAGAATTCTGAACAAAACACTTCTAATTTAGCCAATGTAGTCTCTGATCTGTCAAAGGCCACTTTCAGTTTCATGAGTGAAACAAGATCCTCCATTAGAAATCTGGAGGCACAAGTGGGCCAGCTGAGTAAGAAAGTCATTGAAACTCCTCCCAGTGCTCTCCCAAGCAATACAGAAGAGAATCCAAAAGGGGAGTGCAAAGCCATTGACATAGTCAATATGGCCGAATGCACAAGGGAGGAGGAGGACGAAAATCCTAGTGAGGAAGACGGACGTTCCTCAAGCAAGAAGGAGTTTCCTATTAAGGATCCAAAGGAATCTGAGGCTCATACAGAGACCATAGAGATTCCATTGAATCTCTTTCTGCCATTCATGAGCTCTGAAGACTATTCATCCTCTGAAGAGGATGAAGATGTGACTGGAGAGCAAGTTGCTCAATATTTAGGAGCTATCATGAAGCTGAATGCCAAGTTGTTTGGTAATGAGACTTGGGAAAGTGAACCTCCCTTGCTCATTAATGAACTGGATACTTGGATTCAGAAAATTCTACCTCAAAAGAAACAAGATCCTGGCAAGTTCTTAATACCTTGTACCATAGGCACCATGATCTTTGAAAAGGCTCTGTGTGATCTGGGGTCAGGGATAAATCTTATGCCACTCTCTGTAATGGAGAAGCTGGGGATCATTGAGGTACAACCTACCTTGTTCTCATTACAACTGGCAGACAAGTCATTGAGACAAGCTTATGGATTAGTAGAGGACGTGTTAGTAAAGGTTGAAGGCCTTTACATCCCTGCTGATTTCATAATCTTAGACACTAGGAAGGAAGAGGATGATTGCATCATCCTTGGAAGACCTTTCCTAGCCACAGCAGGAGCTGTGATAGATGTCAACAGAGGTGAATTAATCCTTCAATTGAATGGGGAATACCTTGTGTTTAAGGCACATGGCCATCCCTCTGTGACAAAAGAGAGTAAGCATGAAGAGCTTCTCTCAGTTCAGAGTCAAGAAGAGCCCACACAGTCAAACTCTAAGTTTGGTGTTGTGAGGCCACAACCAAACTCTAAGTTTGGTGTTAAGACCCCATATCCAAACTCTAAGTTTGGTGTGGACAACTATACAACATTGACCTGATCACCTTGTGGCTCCATGAGAGCCACTGTCAAGCTATTGACATTAAAGAAGCGCTTGTTGGGAGGCAACCCAATTTTATTTATCTAATTTCTATTTTACACTATTTTATTGTTATTTTGTGTTTTATTAGGTACATGATCATGAGGAGTCACGAAAAAATCATAAAAATTAAAAATAGAATCAAAAACAGTAGAAGAAAAAATTTTTCACCCTGGAGGACGCACAGGCTGGCGTTCAACGCCAGTAAGGTGCATCTGGCCGGCGTTCAACGCCAGAACAGAGCACCATTCTGGCGCTGAACGCCAGAAACAAGCAACATTCTGGCGCTAAATGCCAGGAATGTGCCCAGAGAGGAAAAACTGGCGCTGAACGCCAGTAACAAGCATGAAACAGGCGTTCAACGCCAGAAACATGCTTTACATGGGCGTTGAACGCCCAGAATGTGCACCAATGGGCGTTTAAACGCCAGAGTGATGCACGAAGGCATTTACATGCCTATTTGGTGCAGGGATGGAATTCCTTGACACCTCAGGATCTGTGAACCTCACAGGATCCCCATCTACCTCGCCCTCTATCTCTCCATTCATGGTCATCCCTTCCATTTTTCATTCATCACCCACATTTATCCACTCTTCCCCATACACCCCACCTACCTTTACAATTCAACTTCTCTTTCCCACCCAATCCCACCCATATAGCCGAATCCATCTCCTCTCACTCACCTCCATTTTCTTCTTCTTCTTCTTCTTCTCTTCTTTCTTCTCTTGCTCGAGGGCGAGCAATATTTAAGTTTGGTGTGGTAAAAGCATAGCTTTTTTGCTTTTTCATTACCATTAATGGCACCTAAGGCCAGAGAAACCTCAAAGGGAAGACAAAAGCTTCCACCTTTGAGTCTTGGGAGATGGAAAGACTCATATAAGCCGTCATAGCTCAGTGGTAGAACATGTGGCTGCAAATCAAGAGATCCCTGAGATACCTCAGGGGATAAGTTGTCCTCCACACAAATATTGGAAGCAACTAAGGGTAGAAACACCAAAATTACTAGGAATCATTCAACAGAAGCAAGGAAGAGACATAGAGGAGCTCAAAGAGCACCATTGGACCTTCAAGAAGGCGCCACCTTCACTCATGTGGATTCATTCCTTGTTCTTTCTTTCTTTCTGTTTTTCGGTTTTTAATATTGTGTTTATCTATGTTTTGTGTCTTTATTTCATGATCATTAGTATGTAACCATGCCTTAAAGCTATGAATAAATTCCATTAATCCTTCACCTCTCTTAAAGGAAAAATGTTTTAATTCAAAAGAACAAGAAGTACATGAATTTCAAAATTGTCCTTGAATTTAATTTAATTATATTGATGTGGTGACAATACTTTTGTTTTCTGAATGAATGCTTGAACAGTGCATATGTCTTTTGATCTTGTTGTTTATGGATGTTAAAATTGCTGGCTCTTGAAAGAATGATGAACAAAGAGAAATGTTATTGATGATCTGAAAAATCAGGAAATTGATTCTTGAAGCAAGAAAAAGCAGTGAACAAGAAGAAAATGGCGAAAAAAAAAAGAAGGAGCAGTAGAAAAAGCCAATAGCCCTTAAAACCAAAAGGCAAGGGTAAAAAGGATCCAAGGCTTTGAGCATCAATGGATAGGAGGGCCCAAGGAAATAAAATCCAGGCCTAAGCGGCTAAATCAAGCTGTCCCTAACCTTGTGCTTGTGTCATGAAGGTCCAAGTGAAAAGCTTGAGACTGAGTGGTTAAAGTCGTGATCCAAAGCAAAAAGAGTGTGCTTAAGAGCTCTGGACACCACTAACTGGGGACTCTAGCAAAGCTGTGTCACAATCTGAAAAGGTTCACCCAGTTATGTGTCTGTGGCATTTATGTATCCGGTGGTAATACTGGAAAACAAAGTGCTTAGGGCCACAGCCAAGACTCATAAGTAGCTGTGTTCAAGAATCAACATGCTTAACTAGGAAAGTCAATAACACTATCCGAAATTCTAAGTTCCTAGAGAAGCCAATCATTCAAAACTTCAAAGGAAAAAGTGAGATGCCAAAATTGTTCAGAAGCAAAAAGCTACAAGTCCCGCTCATCTAATTAGAATTAATATTCATTGATATTTGGAATTCACAGTATATTCTCTTCTTTTTATCCAATTTGATTTTCAGTTGCTTGGGGACAAGCAACAATTTAAGTTTGGTGTTGTGATGAGCGGATAATTTATACGCTTTTTGGCATTGTTTTTAGGTAGTTTTTAGTAAGTTTAAGCTACTTTTAGGGATGTTTTCATTAGTTTTTATGTTAAATTCACATTTTGGACTTTACTATGAGTTTGTGTGTTTTTCTGTGATTTCAGGTAATTTCTGGCTGAAATTGAGGGACTTGAGCAAAACTCTGAAAAAAGGCTGACAAAAGGACTGCTGATGCTGTTGGAATCTGACCTCCCTGCACTCAAAATGGATTTTCTGGAGCTACGGAACTCCAAATGGCGCGCTCTCAACGGCGTTGGAAAGTAGACATCCAGAGCTTTCCAGCAATATATAATAGTCCATACTTCATTCGGAAATTGACGACGTAACTTGGCGTTGAACGCCAAGTACATGCTGCTGTCTGGAGTTAAACGCCAGAAAAACTTCATGATCCGGAGTTGAACGCCCAAAACACGTCATAACTCGGAGTTCAACTCCAAGAGAAGCCTCAGCTCGTGGATAGATCAAGCTCAGCCCAAACATACACCAAGTGGGCCCCGAAAGTGGATTTATGCATCAATTACTTACTCATGTAAACCCTAGGAGCTAGTTTATTATAAATAGAACATTTAACTAATGTATTAGACATCTTGGGACGATTAGTTCTCAGATCATGGGGGCTAACCATTCGGCCATGCCTGAACCTTTTACTTATGTATTTTCAACGGTGGAGTTTCTGCACACCATAGATTAAGGGTGTGGAGCTCTGTACCTCAAGTATTAATGCAATTCTATTTTCTTTTATTCAAATCTCTCTTATTCTTATTCCAAGATATTCATTCGCACCCAAGAACATGATGAATGTGATGATTATGTGACGCTCATCATCATTCTCACCTATGAACGCACGTGATTGACAACCACCTTCGTTCTACATGCAACCGAGCTTGAATGTGTATCTCTTAGATTCCCCAACAGAATCTTCGTGGTATAAGCTAGATAGATGGCGGCATTCATGAGGATCCGGAAAGTCTCACCTTGTCTGTGGTATTCCGAGTAGGATCCTGGGAATCCGGAAAGTCTAACCTTGTCTATGGTATTCCGAGTAGGATTCCGGTAATGAATGACTGTGACGTGCTTCAGACTTGCAAGTGCTGGGCGTTAGTGACAGACGCAAAAGAATTAAGGGATTCTATTCCAGTAGGAGCGGGAACCAACCAGTGATTAGCCGTGCTGTGACAGAGCGCGTGAGCGTAGTTTTCACTGCGAGGATGGGATGTAGCCCTCGGCCAGGTGATGCCTCCAGACGATTAGCCATGCGAGTGACAGCCGCAGAGGACCATTTTCCCGAGAGGATTAAAAGTAGCCATCGTCGAACGGTGAACCCTATACACAGCTTGCCATGGAAAGGAATAAGAAGGATTGAGTTGAAGCAATAGGAAAGTAGGCGTTCTTGAGCCATACAGTATCTCCATGTGCTTATCTGAAATTTCCACCAATGAATCTGCATAAGTATTCTATCCCTTTTATTATTTCTTCTTTTTATTAATTTTCGAAACCATAAACAAATTTAATCTGCCTAACTGAGATTTACAAGGTGACCATAGCTTGCTTCATACCAACAATCTCTGTGGGATCGACCCTTACTCACGTAAGGTTTATTACTTGGACGACCCAGTACACTTGCTGGTTAGTTGAACGGAGTTGTGTTCACTCGTGCCAATTTCAAATTCCATAAAAGTACAAGGAGTACAACTTAAAGAATATGGATCACAATTTCGTCCACCAAGCAACTATGGCATATTATATATTAAATCGAAGTCCCGGAAGTTAGCTTTCCAACACAACTAGAACCGCGTCGTTTGGATCTCTGTAGCTAAAGTTATAGCCGTTTGAGTGCAAAGAGGTCAGGCTGGACAGCTTAACAACTTCTTCAACTTCTTGTATTCCTTCCACTTTTGCATGCTTCCTTTCTATCCTCCAAGACATTCCTGCCCTATAATATCTGAAAACACTTAACACACAATCAAGGAATCTAATGGTAATAAGAGAGGATTAATAATAAGCAAATATAAGATCAAAGAAGCATGTTTTCAATCATAGCACAAATTCCGAAAGGAAAACGTAAAACATGCGATTAGTATGAATAAATGGGTAAAGAGTTGATAAAAACCACTTAATTGAGCACAAGATGAACCATGAAATAGTGGTTTATCAACCTCCCCACACTTAAACATTAGCATGTCCTCATGCTAAGCTCAAGAGAACTAAAAGAGTGAAGAGGAATGGTAGGATGTATGAGATGCAACCTATGAATGCAACTAAATGCAAAATGTTTCTACCTACTTAGTTAAAAGTAAATAAATCTCCAAGAATAAATATGAATTGGATTTCACTAATTCAAATCATAAAAATGAAGTACAAATAGACTTGTAGAAGAAAATAGCTCATGAAAGCCGGGAACAAAGAATCAAGCATCAAACCCTCACTAGTAGTGTATATCACTCTAATCACTCAAGTGTTTTAGGTTCGATTCTCTCGATTCTCTACGAATCTTGCTTTCTAAGGCTTGCTCTTCATCTAACAATCAACATAAATTTAATGCACAGATACACATATCAAGAGGTCTTTTAAGGGTTGTAATGGGGTTAGGGTTAAGGTAGGATTGTATTTGGCTAAGTGGACTAAAATCTGAATCCTTAATTAACTTAAACTTTCCCACCTAACTTAAACAATCCATGTAATCATAATACAACATCTAACCATCCATTAACCATGTTTTCCACATATTCATGCATTCTAATTTTAATTATAACTCATATGCATTGCTTTCACCACTTACTTTGGGGCATTTTGTCCCCTTTCACTTATTTTGCTCTATATATATATATATATATATATATATATATATATATATATATATATATATATATATATATTTTCTCAATGCACTATTGGATGCATGAATTATGTCCCAAACATTTCTTTCACGTTTTTAGAAAATCCTAACATACTCAATTTTCAAACCAAATGTTTCCAAACCCACTTTTTCCCACACTTAATTCATAAGCATTCTCACTAGTCTAAGCTAACCAAGGATTCAAATTAAGGACATTATTATTTTTCGCTTAGAGTTAATGATGTGCTAAAATAAAGAACAGATGGGTAAAAAAATAGGCTCAAATTGGTTTGCAAGGGATAATGAAGGGTTCAGGTCATATGGGTATGTAAGCTCAGTGAAACAAAGGCCTCAATCATATAAGTGCATGCATACATTAAATAATGGAAATATAGAATTAAACAAGACAAAGATCACAATTTTAGAGAGAAAATCACACACCAAAATAAAATATTGGTTGATAAAATGCAACCAATTCAAATAAGCTCAAAATCTCACAGGTTTTGTGTGTTCGAGCTCTAAATCATGTTCCAGTATAATATTTCTTCAAACAAGTTTAAAAAAGTTTCAATTTAAATTAGTGAATTACTCTAAAAAAATTTCTTGAAAAAGAAAATATTACTTTAACCAAGTGGTAAAATATGCACAAAATCAGATAATCATGCAAATGCAACAACTAATCTACAAAGAAGATTTAAACAATGGTGTTGAGACAAGAAAGTACTAACCCATGGAGATCGGTATCGACCTCCCCACACTTAAAGTTTGCACCGTCCTTGGTGCATGCTGAGATGTGCAGGTGGACGGGTTGTTGCAACTGATGCTTTTCTTTAAGATTTTACAGATGGACTTGTCTGTCTCCCCATGTAAACGTCTTTCGGTTCCCTTTTGGGTGGCCATCCTGAAAGAAAAAGGGAAGAAAAAGTAACCCAGTAATAAAGATAAGAAAATAAATGAAGTATGGGTGGGTTAATGCATAATGATAATGGTCTCATTTACATCGAAGCTTCAACATGTACGTGAGAAAACAATAGAAGCCATGGCATGCCAGTGGTACAAAATGTACAATAATGGGGAAGAGAGTGGGTAATGAAAGACAATGTAAGTTCATGTCAATGCAAAAGGAATACAGGTATCATAAAAGATTGACATTGACAGAAAAATAACATCACCCAACATTGGAAAACAAGTCACTAAAAATTATACCAGAAAACAGGCAGCAAAACACCAAAGGAAAAATAATAAATTTAGAAAAGAAAAGAAAAATATGCACTAATTTAAAATGCAATGAATGAAATATGCAAATAAAATGAAAGATAAGAAGAATGAGAAGGGAAAGAAGTAAGTAAGAAAGGAGGGAGGGAAAAATTAGGATTGGGGAAGAAAAGATAAGATAATTGGCAAATTAGGAAAAGCTGTGCGGCGCAAGCGACGCGGACGCGTGGGGGACGCAGTCGCGCGACTTGCGCTTAAATTAATCGACGCGGTTGCGTCGGTCACGCGAACGCGTGACTCAGGTTATGCTACTGGCGCGAGGGCAGCCTCGCGCTCGCACAACTCTCTGTTCGAATTTTTATTTTTGCAAAATTTGGGGTGACGTGGTCGCGTGGGTGACGCGATCGCGTGGATGACCATTTTTGAAAGACGACGCGGCCGCGTGGGGCACACATTCGCGTGGGAGGGCTTGGGCTTCTAGCACGAGTCCAGCCCAATTCCAGCACAACTTTCAGCCATGCACCTTTTTGACGTCGATTTTCATGGCACGCGGCCAATTCCACCTCTTTGTAAGCTTCTTCAATTTCAACCTCGTCCTCTTAGTGGCTTTCTTCCAATTCAACCTCTTCTTCATTGCTTACCAAGGGCATGGGAGGCTGTGCTTCTTCTTCTTTAATCTCCATCTCTTGATCGACCTCTTCCAAGTCCTTAATCATGATATGCCATGGAGGTTGTACACCCTCCTCAGCATCAAATGCAACCATCTTGGAAGGAGGCTCTATGTCTTGACTTTCCCATGGAGGTTCAGCATCTCCTAAGTCTTCAATCACTTCTTCCTCTGCAACTATTATGGCTTCCTCCACTTGTTCCAATACAAAGCCATGTTCCTCATTGTCCACCGAAGTTTCTAGTGTCTCCTTCATGCTTTGCTCTTCTTTTGATTTCCCACATGTAGCCATGGGAGTTCTTTGAGTGCTCAGATATTGGGAAGCTATTATATTTACTAACTCGCCTAAGGCGGCCGTGAAATTTAGCACACTCTTTTTCATCCTTTCTTGCCTTTGAAGAATAACACGAAGTTTGTCATCCATTGGAGATTGGGGTGGATATGAAGATTCATTGGTTGGGAGAGAGGTGGTGCACGAAATTGTGATCACTACTTTTCACAACTCAAATAATCCCCGGTAATGAATCCAAAAACTTGGTGCTCAATACCATGGTATAAACATAATTTCACAACTTCGCACAACTAACCAGCAAGTGCACTAGGTCGTCCAAGTAATAAACCTTACGCGAGTAAGGGTCGATCCCACGGAGATTGTTGGTATGAAGCAAGCTATGGTTATCTTGTAAATCTCAATCAGGCAGATTCAAATGGTTATGGATGATATATGAATAAAGCATAAAGATAGAGATACTTATGTATTTTATTGGTGAGAATTTTAGATAAGCGAATGGAGATGCTTTGTCCCTTCCGTCTCTCTGCTTTCCTACTGTCTTTATCCAATCCTTCTTACTCCTTTCCATGGCAAGCTGTATGTTGGGCATCACCGTTGTCAGTGGCTACAATCCCGTCCTCTCAGTGAAAATGTTCAACGCACCCTGTCACGGCACGGCTAATCATCTGTCGGTTCTCAATCAGGTTGGAGTAGAATCCATTGATTCTTTTGCGTCTGTCACTAACGCCCAGCCTTCAGGAGTTTGAAGCTCGTCACAGTCATTCAATCATTGAATCCTACTCAGAATACCACAGACAAGGTTTAGACCTTCCGGATTCTCTTGAATGCCGCCATCAATTCTAGCTTATACCACGAAGATTCCGATTAAAGGATCCAAGAGATAAACATTCAAGCCTTGTTTGCTTGTAGAACGGGAGTGGTTGTCAGACACGCGTTCATAAGTGAGAATGATGATGAGCGTCACATAATCATCACATTCATCAAGTTCTTGAGTGCGAATGAATATCTTGGAATAAGAACAAGCTGAATTGAATAGAAGAACAATAGTAATTGCATTAATACTCGAGGTACAGCAGAGCTCCACACCTTAATCTATGGTGTGTAGAAACTCCACCGTTGAAAATACATAAGAACAAAAGTGATCATTGGCTTCGGCCCCAGAGAGGGAACCAGAAGAACCAAGATGATCTAAGAACTAGACGTCCAAAGATGATCCTAAGATCGAAAATGATCCGAAGATGAAAATACAATAGTAAAAGGTCCTATTTGTAGAGAACTAGTAGCCTAGGGTTTACAGAAATGAGTAAATGACATAAAAATCCACTTCCAGGCCCACTTGGTGTGTGCTTGGACTGAGCATTGAAGCATTTTTGTGTAGAGACTTTTCTTGGAGTTAAACGCCAGCTTTTGTGCCAATTTGGGCGTTTAACTCCCATTCTTGTGCTAGTTCCGGCGTTTAACGCCGGGCAGTTTTGAGCTGCTTTGGAATGCCGGTTTGGGCCATCAAAGCTTGGGCAAAGTATGAACTATCATATATTGCTTGAAAGCCCAAGATGTCTACTTTCTAACGCCGTTGAGAGCGCGCCAATTGGGCTTCTGTAGCTTCAGAAAATCTACATCGAGTGCAGGGAGGTCAGAATCCAACAGCATCTGCAGTCCTTTTCAGCCTCTGAATCAGATTTTTGCTCAGGTCCCTCAATTTCAGCCAGAAAATACCTGAAATCACAGAAAAATACACAAACTCATAGTAAAGTCCAGAAAAGTGAATTTTAACTAAAAACTAATAAAAATATACTAAAAACTAACTAAAACATACTAAAAACATACTAAAAACAATGCCAAAAAGCGTATAAATTATCCGCTCATCACAACACCAAACTTAAATTGTTGCTTGTCCTCAAGCAACTGAAAATCAAATAAGATAAAAAGAAGAGAATATACAATGAATTCCAAAAACATCTATGAAGATCAGTATTAATTAGATGAGCGGGGCTTTTAGCTTTTTGCCTCTGAACAGTTTTGGCATCTCACTTTATCCTTTGAAATTCAGAATGATTGGCTTTTATAGGAACTCAGAATCCAGATAGTGTTATTGATTCTCCTAGTTAAGTATGATGATTCTTGAACACAGCTACTTTATGAGTCTTGGCCGTGGCCCAAAGCACTCTGTCTTCCAGTATTACCACCGGATACATACATGCCACAGACACATAATTGGGTGAACCTTTTCAGATTGTGACTCAGCTTTGCTAGAGTCCCCAATTAGAGGTGTCCAGGGTTCTTAAGCACACTCTTTTTGCCTTGGATCACAACTTTATTTCTTTCTTTTTCTTTCTTTTTCTCTTTCTCTTTTTTTCTTTTTTTTTCTCTTTTTTTTTTCGCTTCTTCTCTTTTTTTTTTGTATTCACTGCTTTTTCTTGCTTCAAGAATCATTTTTATGATTTTTCAGATCCTCAGTAACATGTCTCCTTTTTCATCATTCTTTCAAGAGCCAACCATTCATGAACAACAAATTCAAAAGACACATGCACTGTTTAAGCATACATTCAGAAAACAAAAGTATTGCCACCACATCAAAATAATTAATCTGTTATAAAATTCAAAATTCATGCAATTCTTCTCTTTTTCAATTAAGAACAGTTTTCATTTAAGAAAGGTGATGGATTCATAGGACATTCATAACTTTAAGGCATAGACACTAAGACACTAATGATCATAAGACTCAAACATAGATAAACATAAGCATTAAAATTCGAAAAACAGGAAAATAAAGAACAAGGAAATTAAAGAACGGGTCCACCTTAGTGATGGCGGCTTATTCTTCCTCTTGAAGATCTTATGGAGTGCTTGAGCTCCTCAATGTCTCTTCCTTGTCTTTGTTGCTCCTCTCTCATGATTCTTTGATCTTCTCTAATTTCATAGAAGAGGATGGAATGTTCATGGTGCTCCACCCTTAGTTGTCCCATGTTGGAACTCAATTCTCCTAGGGAGGTGTTGATTTGCTCCCAGTAGTTTTGTAGAGGAAAGTGCATCCCTTGAGGTATCTCAGGGATTTCATGATGAGTGGGATCTCTTGTTTGCTCCATCCTTTTCTTAGTGATGGGCTTGTCCTCATCAATGGGAATGTCTCCCTCTATGTCAACACCAACTGAATAACAGAGGTGACAAATGAGATGAGGAAAGGCTAACCTTGCCAAGGTAGAGGACTTGTCCGCCACCTTATAAAGTTCTTGGGCTATAACCTCATGAACTTCTACTTCTTCTCCAATCATGATGCTATGAATCATGATGGCTCGGTCTAGAGTAACTTCGGACCGGTTGCTAGTGGGAATGATTGAGCGTTGGATAAACTCCAACCATCCCCTAGCCACGGGTTTGAGGTTATGCCTTCTCAATTGAACCGGCTTCCCTCTTGAATCTCTCTTCCATTGGGCGCCCTCTTCACAAATGACTGTGAGGACTTAGTCCAACCTTTGATCAAAGTTGTCCCTTCTAGTGTAAGGGTGTTCATCTCCTTGCATCATGGGCAAGTTGAATGCCAACCTTACATTTTCCGGACTAAAATCTAAGCATTTCCCTCGAACCATTGTAAGCTAATTCTTTGGGTTCGGGTTCACACTTTGATCATGTCTCTTGGTGATCCATGCATTGGCATAGAACTCTTGAACCATTAAGATTCTGACTTGTTGAATAGGGTTGGTAAGAACTTCCCAACCTCTTCTTCGGATCTCATGTCGAATCTCCGGATATTCACTCTTTTTGAGTTTGAAAGGGACCTCGGGGATCACCTTCTTCAAGGCCACAACTTCATAGAAGTGGTCTTGATGCACCCTTGAGATGAATCTCTCCATCTCCCATGACTCGGAGGTGAAAGCTTTTGCCTTCCCTTTCCTCTTTCTAGAGGTTTCTCCGGCCTTGAATGCCATAAATGGTTATGGAAAAACAAAAAGCAATGCTTTTACCACACCAAACTTAAAAGGTTTGCTCGTCCTCGAGCAAAGAAGAAAGAAGTGAGTAGAAGAAGAAGAAATTGAGAAAATGGAGATGGCTTTGTGGTTCGGCCAAAGGGGGAGAAGTAGTGTTTAGGGTGTGTGAAAATGAGGGAGTGAAGATGGGTTTATATAGGGGTGGAGAGAGTGGTAGGGTTTGGCTATGGGAGGGTGGGTTTGGGAGGAAAAGTGGTGTGAATTTGAATGGTGAGGTAGGTGAGGTTTTATGAAGGATGGATGTGAGTGGTGAAGAGAAAGATGGGATTTGATAGGTGAAGGGTTTTTGGGGAAGAGGTTGAGGTGATTGGTAAATGGGTGGAGAAAAAGAGAGAGGGTCGTGGGGTAGGTGGGGATCCTGTGGGGTCCACAGATCCTGAGGTGTCAAGGAAAAGTCATCCCTGCACCAAGTGGCGAGCAAAATTGCTCTCTGTGCCAATTCTGGTGTTAAACGCCGGGCTGGTGCCCATTTCTGGCGTTTAACGCCAGCTTCTTGCCCTTTCCTGGCATTTAACGCCAGTCTGGTGCCCTTTTCTGGCGTTAAACGCCCAGAATGGTGCCAGACTAGGCGTTAAACGCCCATTTGCTAGCTTCACTGGCGTTTAAACGCCAGCAAGTTCTCCTCCAGGGTGTGCTATTTTTCTTTCTGTTTTTCATTCTGTTTTTGCTTTTTCAATTGATTTTGTGACTTCCCATGATCATCAACCTACAGAAAACATAAAATAACAAAGGAAAATAGATTAAATATAACATTGGGTTGCCTCCCAACAAGCGCTTCTTTAATGTCAGTAGCTTGACAGTGGGCTCTCAATGAGCCTCAGAGATACTCAGAGCAATGTTGGAACCTCCCAACACCAAACTTAGAGTTTGAATGTGGGGTTCAACACCAAACTTAGAAGTTGGTTGTGGCCTCCCAACACCAAACTTAGAGTTTGACTGTGGGGGCTCTGTTTGACTCTATTTTGAGAGAAGCTCTTCATGCTTCCTCTCCATGGTGACAGAGGGATATCCTTGAGCCTTAAACATAAAGGATTCTTCATTCACTTGAATGATCAATTCTCTTCTGTCCACATCAATCACAGCCTTTGCTGTGGCTAGGAAAGGTCTGCCAAGGATGATGGATTCATCCATGCACTTCCTATTCTCTAGGACTATGAAATCAGCAGGGATGTAATGGTCTTCAATCTTCACCAGAACATCCTCTACTAGCCCATAAGCTTGTTTTCTTGAGTTATCTGCCATCTCTAGTGAGATTCTTGCAGCTTGTACCTCTAAGATCCCTAGCTTCTCCATTACAGAGAGAGGCACGAGGTTTACTTGACCCTAAGTCACACAGAGCCTTCTTAAAGGTCATGGTGCCTATGGTACAAGATATTGAAAACTTCCTAGGATCTTGTCTCTTTTGAGGTAATCTCTGCCTAGTCAAGTCATCCAGTTCTTTGGTGAGCAAAGGGGGTTCATCCTCCCAAGTCTCATTACCAAATAACTTGTCATTTAGCTTCATGATTGCTCCAAGGTACTTGGCAACTTGCTCTTCAGTGACATACTCATCCTCTTCAGAGGAAGAATACTTATCAGAGCTCATGAATGGTAGAAGTAAATTCAATGGAATCTCTATGGTCTCAGTGTGAGCCTCAGATTCCCATGGTTCCTCATTAGGGAACTCATTGGAGGCCAGTGGACGTCCATTGAGGTTTTCCTCAGTGGCATTCACTGCCTCTTCCTCCTCTCCAAGTTCGGCCATGTAGGTCATGTTAATGGCCTTGCACTCTCCTTTTGGATTCTCTTTGTATTGCTTGGAAGAGTACTAGGAGAGAGTTCAGTAACTTTCTTACTCAGCTGTCCCACTTGTGCCTCCAAATTCCTAATGGAGGACCTTGTTTCAGTCATGAAACTTTGAGTGGTTTTGATTAGATCAGAGACCATGGTTGCTAAGTCAGAGTGGTTCTGCTTAGAATTCTCTGTCTGTTGCTGAGAAGATGATGGAAAAGGCTTGCCATTGCTAAACCTGTTTCTTCCACCATTATTGTTATTGAAACCTTGTTGAGGTCTCTGTTGATCCTTCCATGAGAGATTTGGATGATTTCTCCATGAAGAATTATAGGTATTTCCATAGGGTTCTCCCATGTAATTCACCTCTTCCATTGAAGGGTTCTCAGGATCATAAGCTTCTTCTTCAGATGAAGCATCCTTAGTACTGCCTGGTGCATTTTGCATTCCAGACAGACTTTGAGAAATCAAATTGACTTGCTGAGTCAATATCTTGTTCTAAGCCAATATGGCATTCAGAGTATCAATCTCAAGAACTCCTTTCTTCTGATTTGTCCCATTGTTCACAGGATTCCTTTCAGAAGTGTACATGAATTGGTTATTTGCAACCATTTTAATTAGTTCTTGAGCTTCTGTAGGCATCTTCTTCAGATGAAGAGATCCTCCAGCAGAGCTATCCAATGACATCTTGGACAGTTCTGACAGACCATCATAGAAAATACCTATGATGCTCCATTCAGAAAGCATGTTAGAAGGACACTTTTTGATTAATTGTTTGTATCTTTCCCAAGCTTCATAGAGGGATTCTCCTTCCTTCTGTCTGAAGGTTTGGACTTCCACTCTAAGCTTACTCAATTTTTGAGGTGGAAAGAACTTTGCCAAGAAGCCATTGACTAGCTTTTCCCAAGAGTTCAGGCTTTCTTTAGGTTGTGAGTCCAACCATATCCTAGCTCTGTCTCTTACAGCAAAAGGGAATAACATAAATCTGTAGACCTCAGGGTCAACCCAATTAGTCTTGACAGTGTCACAGGTTTGCAAGAATTCAGCTAAAAACTGATGAGGATCTTCCAATGGAAGTCCATGGAACTTGCAATTCTGTTGCATTAGAGAAACTAATTGAGGCTTAAGCTCAAAGTTGTTTACTCCAATGGTAGGGATAGAGATGCTTCTCCCATAGAAGTCGGGAGTAGGTGCAGTAAAGTCACCCAGCACCTTCCTTGCATTGTTGGCATTGTTGTTGTTTTCGGCTGCCATGGGTTCTTCTTGTTTGAAGATTTCTGTTAGGTCCTCTACAGAGAGTTGTGCCTTAGCTTCTCTTAGATTTTGCTTCAAGGTCCTTTCAGGTTCAGGGTCAGCCTCAACAAGAATGCTTTTGTCTTTGCTCCTGCTCATATGAAAGAGAAGAGAACAAGAAAATATCGAATCCTCTATGTCACAGTATAGAGATTCCTTGAGGTGTCATAGAAAAAGAAAAATAGAAGGAAGAAGTAGAGAATTCGAACTTATCAAGAAAGATGGAGTTCGAATTGTGCATTAAGGAATAGTGTTAGTCCATAAATAGAAGGATGTGGGAAGAGAGGAAGAAATTTTCGAAAATTAAGTAAAAGATTTTAAAAATACTTTGAAAAACACTAATTGATTTTCAAAAACTAAAAGTGGGAAAGAAATCAAGTGATTTTTGAAAAAGATTTTGAAATTAGAAATAAAAAAGATATGATTGAAAACTATTTTGAAAAAGATGTGATTAAAAAGATATGATTGAAAAGTTATGATTTTAAAAAGATGTGATTGAGAAGATATGATTTGAAAAACAATTTAAAAAGATTTGATTTTTAAAAATTAATGACTTGGCTAACAAAGAAAGATATGATTCAAACATTAAACCTTTCTCGACAGAAAAGGCAACATACTTGAAATGTTGAATCAAATCATTAATTGATAGCAAGTATTTTTTTGAAAATGGAAAGAAATTGATTTTGAAAAAGATTTGATTGAAAAGATATGATTTGAAAAAGATTTGATTTTGAAAAAATTTTGAAAACTTGAAAAAAATTTGAATTGAAAATAGAATTTCCCCTCTTGTGCCATCCTGGCGTTAAACGCCCAGAATGGTGCACATTCTGGCGTTTAACGCCCAAAACACTACCCTTTTGGGCGTTAAACGCCTAACCAGGCACCCTGGCTGGCGTTTAAACGCCAGTTTGCCTTTCTCACTGGGCGTTTTGAACGCCCAGCTTTTTCTGTGTAATTCCTCTGCTGAATGTTCTGAATCTTCAATTCTCTGTATTATTGACTTGAAAAGACACAAATTAAAATTTTTTTGGATTTTTAATAATGAGGAATAATCAAAATGCAACTAAAATCAAATAATAATGCATGCAAGTGATAAACCCCATTTTGAGGGTTTATCTTGTGTTGATTTCAGGGGTTTTATCAATGATTCCACACGCTTTCTATATGAAAATACAAGACTTTGTGTTCCTTTCCTAATTTTGCCTCATGGATGAAAACATGCTTATTTTGCACTAAATTAGATACATTTTCTAATCTTCTCTTAGTGCCATTCGATGCCGTGACCTGTGTGTTAAGTGGTTTCAGAATATAGGGCAGGGATGGACCGGAAGAGAGAAGGAGAACGGGCGCAAAGGAAGGGAGCATGAGAATTGAGCTTTGGAAATCTCAGCATGGGCGCGTGCGCACACTTGACGCGTCCGCGTGGATTGAACAGCTAGAAGTCGAAGCCAATAGCCAAGCCACGAGCCGGCTTGCGTAGCGGCTAGGCCATGATCTTCATGGGCGCGCACACGTACATTACGCCTCCGTGCACATTACAAGATGCCACATGTACGCGTGCGCGCCGATGTTCGAATGTGATTTTTTAAAGAGCCACGTGACTTGGGCGTGGAGGCAGTTGGGGATCCCATCTTGGGGAAGTGCCTTGGCGGGAAAAGCTTAAGAAGACCAAAGAAACAAGGGTTAAGGGACTTTTAGCTCATTTTTCTAGATTCTAGATATTTTGGGAGATAGTTAGTTACACTCTTGGAGAAGGAAAGAGAGATTCCAAGCTCTCATTAGGGTTCATCTTCATCCAATTTCTGAATTTTCAATCACTCTTTGGTGAGATCCATTGCAATTCTCAATTCACTTTGTCCATGTCATAGATCTTCTTCTCCAATCTCAATTAGTGCTTGTAATTGTTAAATTCTCATAGATCTTAGATTCATTTTTGTAGTTTTGGATTTTGTCAATTCCTTTAGAATCTCATTTCCATTGTTGTTCTTTGTTAATTGTTGTTAGTTCCTTGTGTTGAAATACTTTTAATTCTACTTTCCTTTCATTTTTATTATGACTTTCACTCTTGCTCATCAAATGTTTGATAAAATGCCAACACTAGTTATGGAGTAAAAGTTTCTTACTTGGCATAGGGTTTGGGCCATTAGAAGGAGTTGAATAGTTATGTCAATTGTTGATTTGGAATTAGAGATTGCTAATTGACTTGGAGTGCACTAAAGCTAGATTTCCATATGGTAAAGCTAGGACTTGTGACTCTAGTTAATTACTCTCATTTGACTTTCCTCTATGCCTAGGGGTTAACTAAATGAAGCAAGGTCTAATTATTGTCATCATTGAAGAAACTATAAGGATAGAATTTCTAATGCCAACCCTAAGCCAAGTCTTTTAAGGATTGATTGTTTGTCTTCTATTTTTGCTAAAACCTTCAAAGAATCATAACAAGGCTTCCTAATCAATAAGATGCATGCTCTAGCAATTCCAAGGGAGGACGACTCGGGAGACTAGTACTCTTGGTTATAGATTGTAGGATTGTTTGATGCGAAGTTTAAGTGTCGATTAGACTATACTCACGATCGTATTCATCATTGAATTCTAAATCGACATGCTAAATTTCGTTTATCAGCTAGACACCAAACTTAGCAGTTTGTATACTACTGACACTAACAAAATGAGAATGCATATAACAAAACACTCAAGTCAAGAGAATTCAAAGATCAGAGCAAGGAAATCATCAAGAACATCTTGAAGATCACTTAAGACACATGAATGAATGCAAGAAGAACAGAAACATGCAACTGACACCAAACTTAAAATGAGACACTAGACTTAACAAGAAACATTCAATATTTTTGGTTTTTATGATTTTGTAATTTTTTTGGTTTTTTCAAAAATTAGGTGGAAAAGAAAATAAAGATATCAAAATTCTTAATGAGAATTCCAGGAATCATGCAATGTTAGTCTAAAGCTTCAGTCTAAAGAAATTAGACATGGCTAGCCAAGCTTCAGCAGAACATTGCATTCAAGAGCTAAATTGATGAGAATCAATCAGCTTTGGTGATGATAAGAACATCACCTTGAAACACTAGAATTCATTCTTAAGAACTCTGAAGAAAAAAAAAATACCTAATCTAAGCAACAAAATGAACCGTCAGTTGTCCAAACTCGAACAATCCTCGGCAACGGCACCAAAAACTTGGTGCACGAAATTGTGATCACTACTTTTCACAACCCAAATAAAGATAGAGATACTTATGTATTTTATTGGTGAGAATTTCAGATAAGCGAATGGAGATGCTTTGTCCCTTCCGTCTCTCTGCTTTCCTACTGTCTTCATCCAATCCTTCTTACTCCTTTCCATGGCAAGCTGTATGTTGGGCATCACCGTTGTCAGTGGCTACAATCCCGTCCTCTCAGTAAAAATGTTCAACGCACCCTGTCACGGCACGGCTAATCATCTGTCGGTTCTCAATCAGGTTGGAGTAGAATCCATTGATTCTTTTGCGTCTGTCACTAACGCCCAGCCTTCAGGAGTTTGAAGCTCGTCACAGTCATTCAATTATTGAATCCTACTCAGAATACCACAGACAAGGTTTAGACCTTCCGGATTCTCTTGAATGCCGCCATCAATTCTAGCTTATACCACGAAGATTCCGATTAAGGGATCCAAGAGATAAACATTCAAGCCTTGTTTGCTTGTAGAACGGGAGTGGTTGTCAGGCACACGTTCATAAGTGAGAATGATGATGAGCGTCACATAATCATCACATTCATCAAGTTCTTGAGTGCGAATGAATATCTTGGAATAAGAACAAGCTGAATTGAATAGAAGGACAATAGTAATTGCATTAATACTCGAGGTACAGCAGAGCTCCACACCTTAATCTATGGTGTGTAGAAACTCCACCATTGAAAATACATAAGAACAAAAGTGATCATTGGCTTCGGCCCCAAAGAGGGAATGGTGGACGAAATTGTGATCCATATTCTTTAAGTTGTACTCCTTGTACTTTTATGGAATTTGAAATTGGCACGAGTGGACACAACTCCGTTCAACTAACCAGCAAGTGTACTGGGTCGTCCAAGTAATAAACCTTACGCGAGTAAGGGTCGATCCACAGAGATTGTTGGTATGAAGCAAGCTACGGTCACCTTGTAAATCTCAGTTAGGCAGATTAAATTGGTTTATGGTTTCGAAAATTAATAATAAAAGAAATAATAAAAGGGATACTTATGCAGATTCATTGGTGGGAATTTCAGATAAGCGAATGGAGATACTGTATGGCTCAAGAACGCCTACTTTCCTATTGCTTCAATTCAATCCTTCTTACTCCTTTCCATGGCAAGCTGTGTATAGGGGTTCACCGTTCGACGATGGCTACTTTGTATCCTCTCTGGAAAATGGTCCTCTGCGGCTGTCACTCGCATGGCTAATCGTCTGGAGGCATCACACTGGCCGAAGGCTACATCCCATCCTCGCAGTGAAAACTACGCTCACGCGCTCTGTCACAGCACGGCTAATCACTGGTTGGTTCCCGCTCCTACTGGAATAGAATCCCTTGATTCTTTTGCATCTGTCACTAACGCCCAGCACTTGCAAGTCTGAAGCACGTCACAGTCATTCATTACCGGAATCCTACTCGGAATACCACAGACAAGGTTAGACTTTCCGGATCCCCAGGATCCTACTCGGAATACCACAGACAAGGTGAGACTTTCCGGATCCTCATAAATGCCGCCATCTATCTAGCTTATACCACGAAGATTCTGTTGGGGAATCTAAGAGATACACATTCAAGCTCGGTTGCATGTAGAACGGAGGTGGTTGTCAATCACGCGCGTTCATAAGTGAGAATGATAATGAGCGTCACATAATCATCACATTCATCATGTTCTTGGGTGCGAATGAATATCTTGGA
>NW_026651380.1:95000-103585 GCF_014773155.1 Arachis stenosperma
TGCAACGCGTCCAGCATCCGTTGCAACGCGCCCCGCCTCCGTTGCAACGGACCCCAGCATCCGTTGCACCGCCCCCAGCCAACGCTCCAACGCGCCCGGCATCTGTTGCACCGCCCCCCAGCCAACGCTGCAACGCGACCTGCCTCCGTTGCAACGCCGCCCAGCCAACGCTGGAACGCGCCCGGCATCTGTTGCACTGCCCCCCAGCCAACGCTGTAACGCGACCTGCCTCCGTTGCAACGCCGCCCAGCCAACGTTGCAACTCGCCCGGCATCCGTTGCAACACGACCTGCCTCCGTTGCAACGCCCCCAGCCAACGTTGCAACGCCACCTGCCTCGTAGGGTGCCTGCTCACCCTTTCCCGGGCGCGTCTTTCTACGTGGACCACGTGCCGAGTCTAGGCGTGGCCCGACCTCGGCGGGTGCCAGCTCTCCCTCGGGCCACGTCCTTCCCCGGTTGACCGCGTACCGGGTCTTGCTGCCTACGGGGGGACCAGGCATCGAGCGTTGTGCTGGCATTGCGCCCAGCAATCCTTCGGCCAGGTCGAGTCTGAGAAAACTGGGGACGCCTCCCTATAATAGGCTGCCGAGCCGTTACAGAAGTTAAGCCGGTTGAGGTCGGTTTTGCCGTTCGGGGATCCATTTGCGTTCTATACGGCCCATTCTTCCCCCGGGGGCGGGGGGGGGGGGGGGGAGGGCAACTCGCCCCAAAGAGGAAAGGTCATTTTTGACCGGGATATTTTTTCGCGCAGCCTTTAAAAAGTATTCCTAACGCCCCGACAAAACTTCAGGCAAAACTCACGAGCCAACGGTGATGTGGGGAAATTTGGGTCCTCCGTTGCAATCGCTGGGGCCGACCGGCCTGAACAGGCCACGTGCCTGTTCTGTCCGACATGCTCGGCGGAACTCCTGTAGGGGTCGAATTTCGACGCAGTTTTTCCCAAGCACCTTTCGAATAAACGAGATCATTGCGTCGACGAAATTCGGCCAAGGCACACATGCTGGCCGTCCACACCTGGGTAGGTGCCCGTGCAGGCCGGGTCTATGCCTAGCCCGGGCACCCCGCGGTCGTTGCCCGGTCTCTGTTTCACGGGCCTTGGCCTGCCTCGAAAAACCCCGGCTTCTCTGGGGAATAGTTTTGGCCTCATGCCGAGAACTTTTTAACTTGTGAAATTTTTCAAGGGGAGGGACGAATCGAAGCGACAAGGGCTGAATCTCAGTGGATCGTGGCAGCAAGGCCACTCTGCCACTTACAATACCCCGTCGCGTATTTAAGTCGTCTGCAAAGGATTCTACCCCGCTCGTTCGGAAAAGCGCTTCAAGGCATCCCCACAGGGCTCGTCCGCCCTGGGGGCGTCGCCAACGGCACGTGCCTCTGGGGGGCCAGGCCCTGATGAGCGGACAATTTGTACCTTTTTTGGCATGTTTTAGTATATTTTAGTATCTTTTAGTTAGTTTTTAGTATATTTTTATTAGTTTTTAGTTAAAATTCACTTTTCTGGACTTTACTATGAGTTTGTGTGTTTTTCTGTGATTTCAGGTATTTTCTGGCTGAAATTGAGGGTCCTGAGCAAAAATCTGATTCAGAGACTGAAAAGGACTGCAGATGCTGTTGGATTCTGACCTCCCTGCACTCGAAGTGGATTTTCTGGAGCTACAGAAGCCCAATTGGGGCGCTCTCAACGGCATTGGAAAGTAGACATCCTGGGCTTTCCAGCAATATATGATAGTTCATACTTTGCTTAAGATTTGATGGCCCAAACCGGCGTGGCAATTCAGCCTCAGAATTTCCAGCGTTTAACGCTGGAACTGGCATAAAACTTGGAGTTAAACGCCCAAACTGGCATGAAAGCTGGCGTTTAACTCCAGAAAAGGTCTCTACACGAAAATGCTTCATTGCTCAGCCCAAGCACACAAGTGGGCCCGAAAGTGGATTTTTCTGTCATTTACTCATTTCTGTAAACCTTAGGTTACTAGTTTACTATTAATAGGATCTTTTGACATTGTATCTGGACCTCATGACATTTTTACACATTTCATTGTATACCTTCCACGGCATGAGTCTCTAAACCCCATGGTTGGGGGTGAGGAGCTCTGCTGTGTCTTGATGGATTAATGCAATTACTACTGTTCTTATTCAATCATGCTTGCTTCCATTCTAAGATATCACTTGCTCTTAACCCGGATGAATGTGATGATCCGTGACACTCATCATCATTTCAACTATGAACATGTGCCTGACAACCACCTCTGTTCTACTTTAGATTGAGTAGATATCTCTTGGATTCCTTAACCAGAATCTTCGTGGTATAAGCTAGAACTGATGGCGGCATTCAAGAGAATCCGGAAGGTCTAAACCTTGTCTGTGGTATTCTGAGTAGGATTCAATGACTGAATGACTGTGACGTGCTTCAAACTCCTAGCAGGCGGGGCGTTAGTGACAGACGCAAAAGAATCAATGGATTCTATTCCGGCCTGACCGAGAACCAACAGATGATTAGCCATGCTGTGACAGAGCATAGGAATATTTTCACTGAGAGGATGGGAGGTAGCCACTGACAACGGTGAACCCTACATACAGCTTGCCATGGAAGGAGCCTTGCGTGTTTGATGAAGAAGACAGTAGGAAAGTAGAGATTCAGAAGATGGAGCATCTCCAAAGCCTCAACCTATTCTCCATTACTGAAAACAAGTAACCATTTCATGTTCTTTTGCCTTTACAATCAATCCTGATAATTCTGATATCCTGACTAAGATTTACAAGATAACCATAGCTTGCTTCAAGCCGACAATCTCCGTGGGATCGACCCTTGCTCACGCAAGGTATTACTTGGACGACCCAGTGCACTTGCTGGTTAGTTGTGCGGGATTGCAAAAGTGTTATTGCAATTTCGTGCACCAAGTTTTGGCGCCGTTGCCGGGGATTGTTCGAGTTGGACAACTGACGGCTATCTTGTTGCTTAGATTAGGACCGTTTGTTTTATTGGTTTAGAGTTTTAGTTGAGTCTAGCTTCATATTTTAAGTTTGGTGTCAATTGCATGCTTTTATTTTCTCTTAATTTTCGTTTTTGCATGTTCTTAGTCCTTTTTGATTCATAAAAATTCTAAGTTTGGTGTCCTCTTTGTGTTTTCCTTTAAAATTTTCGAAAATAGTGTTTGATTTTCTAAAAATTTTAAGTTTGGTGTCTTTTTGTTGTTTTTCTCTTTCCTCTTTTCAAAAATCAAATTTTTCATAAAATTTTTCAATCAAATTTTAATTGCTATTTTCAAAATCTTTTTAATTAACTAATTGATTCAGTTCTCAATTTGCTTTGATCTTATTGATTTTCGAATTTTTTATTTAATTGCCTTTTGTTTTATTTTAATTTTTCAGATAATTCAAAAAAAAAAACAAAATTTATCTATTTGCAATCGTTATCATTTCCCTCTTGTCCATTATGAACCTAAGTGGGATTGACCAGTCCAAAAGGACTCTGGGGTCATATGCTAACCCCATTACAGCTGCATATGGGAGTAGCATCTGTACACTCCATCCCATCAAAGCAAGCAGCTTTGAGCTAAACCCTCAACTCATTATCATAGTGCAGCAAAATTGCCAGTATTCCGGTCTTCCACAGGAAGAACCTACTGAGTTTCTAGCACAGTTCTTACAAATTGCTGACACAGTACATGATAAAGAGGTAGATCAGGATGTCTACAGACTATTACTGTTCCCATTTGCTGTAAAAGACCAAGCTAAAAGGTGGTTGAATAACCAACCTACAGCAAGCATAAAGACATGGAAACCGTTATCAGACAAATTCCTGAATCATTTTTACCCTCCAAAGAGGATGACACAGCTAAGGCTGGACATCCAAGGCTTTAAACAAGAGGATAATGAATCCCTTATAATGCATGGGAGAGGTATAGAGGTATGCTTAGAAAATGCCCCTCTGAAATGTTTTCAGAGTGGGTGCAGTTAGACATCTTCTACTATGGGCTTACAGAAAAAGCTCAGATGTCTTTAGACCATTCAGCTGGTGGATCTATACACATGAGGAAGACAATTGAAGAAGCTCAAGAGCTTATAGACACTGTTGCTAGAAACCAAACTTATATTCTAGCAATGAGTTCTCTCCAAAAGAGGAAGTCATGGCAGTAGTCACTGATCCTAATCCTCAAGAACAGATGAATGAGCTTAATCAATAGTTGCTCCTGATGACAGAACAGTTAGCAGAATTTAAAGAAATGCTCCATGATACTAAGGTTGCTAACAAGAACATAGAACTGCAGTTGAATCAAGCAAAACAGCAAATATCTAAACAGATAACAGAGGAATGTCAAGCAGTTCAACTGAGGAGTGGGAAGACACTGAATACCTCTGCTCAAAAGAGCAGAAAGCCAAACAAGGAACAAATGACAGAGGATAACCAAACCACTGTTCAAAATCCTCTGAGGACAGTAAGAGCCCAGAGAGGAATACTTTTGGCGTTCAAACGCCAGAAAGGGAAGGAAAGCTGGCGTTAAACGCCCATTCCTTGCCCAGTTCTAGCGTTCAAACGCCAGAAAAGGGAGAGAAGTTGGCATTTAACGCCCAATCTTCACCCATTCCTAGCGTTCAAACGCCTAAGGAGGATCAGACACCTCAGAGTGCTGACAGTAATCCCTCTAACAAGGCTTCTTCAACCACTTCTATAAGGAATAAACCTGCAGCATCTAAGGTTGAAGAATATCAAGCCAAGATGCCTTATCCTCAGAAACTCCGCAAAGCGGAACAGGATAAGCAATTTGCCCGCTTTGCAGACTATCTAAGGACTCTTGAAATAAAGATTCTGTTTGCAGAGGCACTTGAGCAAATACCTTCTTATGCTAAGTTTATGAAAGAGATCTTAAGTCATAAGAAGGATTGGAGAGAAACTGAAAAAGTGTTTCTCACTGAAGAATGCAGTGCTGTCATTCTAAAAAGCTTCAAGATCCAGGAAGCTTTATGATACCATGCACATTAGAAGGTGCCTGCACCAAGACAGCCTTATGTGACCTTGGAGCAAGCATCAATCTAATACCTGCATCCACTATCAGAAAGCTTGGGTTGACTGGAGAAGTCAAACCAACCAGGATATGCCTCCAACTTGCTGATGGCTCCATTAAACACCCATCAGGCATAATAGAGGACATGATTGTCAAGGTTGGGCCCTTTGCCTTTCCAACTGACTTTGTGGTGCTGGAAATGGAGGAGCACAAGAGTGCAACTCTTATTCTAGGAAGACCTTTCCTAGCAACTGGACGAACTCTCATTGATGTACAAAGAGGGGAAGTAACCCTGAGAGTCAATGAGGATGAGTTCAAGTTGAATGCTGTAAAAGCTATGCAGCATCCAGACACACCAATTGACTGCATGGGCGCTGACATTATTGACTCTCTGGTAGAAGAGATCAATATGACTGAAAGCCTAGAATCAGAACTTGAGGACATCTTCAAGGATGCTCAACCTGATCAAGAAGAACTAGAGGAAGCAAAGGAATTTTCGAAAAATTCCTCAGGAGGAGGATAAACCTCCCAAACCTGAACTCAAACCTCTACCACCATCCCTGAAGTACGCATTTCTGGGAGAGGGTGACATTTTTCCAGTGATTTATAAGCTCTGCTTTGAATCCACAGGAAGAGGAAGCACTGATTCAAGTGCTAAGGACACACAAGACAGCTCTTGGGTGGTCCATCAGTGATCTCAAGGGCATTAGCCCAGCTAGATGCATGCACAAGATCCTGTTGGAGGATAATGCCAAACCAGTGGTTCAACCACAGAGGAGGCTAAATCCAGCCATGAAGGAGGTGGTGCAGAAAGAGGTCACTAAATTACTAGAGGCTGGGATTATTTATCCTATTTCTGATAGCCCCTGGGTGAGCCCTGTCCAAGTTGTCCCCAAAAAGGGAGGCATGACAGTGGTTCATAATGAAAAAAATGAACTGGTTCCTACAAGAACAGTCACAGGGTGGCGTATGTGTATTGACTACAGAAGGCTCAATACAGCCACCAGAAAAGATCATTTTCCTTTACCATTCATAGACCAAATGCTAGAAGAGCTGGTCATGATTATTACTGCTTTTTGGATGGCTATTCAGGCTACAACCAAATTGCAGTAGACCTTCAGGACCAAGAGAAGACAGCATTTACTTGCCCTTCTGGCGTGTTTGCCTACAGAAGGATGCCTTTTGGTCTGTGCAATGCACCTGCAACCTTTCAGAGGTGCATGCTCTCTATCTTTTCAGATATGGTAGAGAAATTTCTAGAAGTCTTCATGGATGACTTCTCAGTATATGGAGACTCATTCAGCTCCTGTCTTAACCACTTATCACTTGTCCTGAAAAGATGCCAAGAGACTAACCTGGTTTTAAACTAGGAGAAATGTCACTTTATGGTGACTGAGGGAATTGTCCTTGGGCACAAAATTTCAAGCAGGGAAATAGAGGTGGATAAGGCAAAGGTAGAAGTAATTGAAAAATTACCACCACCTGCCAATGTTAAGGCAATCAGAAGCTTTCTGGGGCATGCAGGATTTTATAGAAGGTTATAAAGGATTTTTCAAAAATTGCAAAACCTTTAAGTAACTGCTAGCTAGCTGCTGACACACCATTTGTGTTTGACACACAGTGTCTGCAGGCATTTGAGACCCTGAAAGCTAAACTGGTCACAGCACCAGTCATCTGCACCAGATTGGGCATTACCATTTGTGATGTGTGATGCCAGTGATCATGCCATTGGTGCAGTGTTGGGACAGAGGCATAATAAACTTTTGCACGTCATTTATTATGCTAGCCGTGTTCTAAATGATGCACAGAAGAATTACACAACCACAGAAAAAGAATTACTTGCAGTGGTCTATGCCATTGACAAGTTTAGATCCTACCTAGTGGGATCAAAGGTGATTGTGTACACTGACCATGCTGCTCTTAAATACTTACTCACAAAGCAGGATTCAAAACCCAGGCTTATAAGATGGGTGTTGCTTCTGCAAGAGTTTGATATAGAAATAAGAGACAGAAAATGGACAGAGAACCAAGTAGCTGATCATCTGTCCCGGATAGAACCAGTAGCTGGGGCATCCCTCCCCCTTCTACTGAGATCTCTGAGACTTTCCCAGATGAGCAACTCTTTGCCATTCAGGAAGCTCCATGGTTTGCAGATATTGCAAATTATAAAGCTGTGAGGTTCATACCCAAGGAGTACAGCAGTGTGCAAAGAAAGAAACTAATTTCAGATGCCAAGTACTACCTCTGGGATGAACCATATCTCTTTAAGAGATGTGCTGACGGAGTGATCCGCAGATGTGTACCCAGAGAAGAAGCAAAAAGGATCCTATGGCATTGCCATGGATCACAGTATGGAGGACATTTTGGAAGTGAGCGAACAGCCACTAAAGTCCTCCAGTGTGGCTTTACTGGCCTACTCTCTATAAAGATTCCCGAGAGTTTGTGCGTAACTGTGACAGTTGCCAAAGAGCTGGTAACCTGCCTCACGGATATGCCATGCCTCAACAAGGGATATTAGAGATAGAATTGTTTGATGTATGGGGAATTGACTTCATGGGGCCATTCCCACCATCATACTCAAACACTTACATTCTGGTGGCAGTGGACTACGTATCTAAGTGGGTAGAAGCGATTGCTACACCCACTAATGATACCAAGACCGTGCTAAAATTCCTCCAGAAACACATCTTCAGCAGGTTTGGTGTTTCCAGAGTACTAATCAGTGATGGGGGCACTCATTTTGCAATAGACAGCTATACTCTGCTATGGTTAGATATGGAATTAGCCATAAAGTGGCAACTCCGTATCATCCACAGACAAATGGGCAAGCTGAAGTCTCTAACAGAGCTAAAAAGAATCCTAGAACGGACTGTGATAGCCCGAAGAAAGGATTGGGCAAAGAGCTTGGATGATGCTCTGTGGGCATACAGAACAGCATTCAAGACTCCTATAGGAACCTCTCCATACCAACTGGTGTATGGGAAGGCCTGTCATTTGCCTGTGGAACTGGAACATAAAGCCTATTGGGCAACCAGGTTCCTAAACATGGATGCACAGTTAGCTGGTGAAAAGAGATTACTCCAGCTAAATGAACTAGAGGAGTTTAGACTCAATGCCTTTGAAAATGCAAAAATTTATAAGGAAAAGGCAAAGAAATGGCATGACAAGAAGTTGTCAACCAGAGTCTTTGAGCCAGGACAAAAAGTTTGCTCTTCAACTCTAGGCTCAAATTGTTTCCAGGAAAACTCAAATCCCGGTGGAGGGGTCCGTATGTGATTACAGGAGTTTCACCATATGGACATGTTGAGCTTCAGGATATTGATTCTGACAAAAAGTTCATTGTTAATGGACAGAGAATCAAGCATTATCTTGAAGGCAATTTTGAGCAGGAATGCTCAAAACTGAGACTTGAGTGATTCTCAGTGAAGGTCCAGCTAAAGACAGTAAAGAAGCGCTTGCTGGGAGGCAACCCAGTCATTAGGAGGTTATATGATTGTTCTTACAGAGGCAAGTATCAAAAATGAAGGAATTCACAGAGTTACAGAAGGATTCAGCTCAAAAAGCAGAGAAGAGAGAAAA
>NW_026651380.1:103598-111098 GCF_014773155.1 Arachis stenosperma
TAATGGGTGAACCTTTTCAGATTGTGACTCAGCTTTGCTAGAGTCCCCAATTATAGGGTGTCCAGGGTTCTTAAGCACACTCTTTTGCCTTGGATCACAACTTTATTTCTTTCTTTTCTTTCTTTTTCTTTTTCTCTTTTTTTTTTTTTTCTTTTTTTTTTTTTCTCTTTTTTTTTTTTCGCTTCTCTCTCTTTTTTTTTGTATCACTGCTTTTCTTGCTTCAAGAATCATTTTTATGATTTTTCAGATCCTCAGTACATGTCTCCTTTTTCATCATTCTTTCAGCCCATTCATGAACACAAATTCAAAAGACACATGCACTGTTTAAGCATACATTCAGAAAACAAAAGTATTGCCACCACATCAAATAATTAATCTGTTATAAATTCAAAATTCATGCAATTCTTCTCTTTTTCAATTAAGAACAGTTTTCATTTAAGAAAGGTGATGGATTCATAGGACATTCATAACTTAAGGCATACACTAAGACACTAATGATCATAAGACTCAAACATAGATAAACATAAGCATTAAAATTCGAAAAACAGGAAAAATAAAGAACAAGGAAATTAAAGAACGGGTCCACCTTAGTGATGGCGGCTTATTCTTCCTCTTGAAGATCTTATGGAGTGCTTGAGCTCCTCAATGTCTCCTTGTCTTTGTTGCTCCTCTCTCATGATTCTTTGATCTTCTCTAATTTCATAGAAGGATGAATGTTCATGGTGCTCCACCCTTAGTTGTCCCATGTTGGAACTCATTCTCCTAGGGAGGTGTTGATTTGCTCCCAGTAGTTTTGTAGAGGAAAGTGCATCCCTTGAGGTATCTCAGGGATTTCATGATGAGTGGGATCTCTTGTTTGCTCCATCCTTTTCTTAGTGATGGGCTTGTCCTCATCAATGGGAATGTCTCCCTCTATGTCAACACCAACTGAATAACAGAGGTGACAAATGAGATGAGGAAAGGCTAACCTTGCCAGGTAGAGGACTTGTCCGCCACCTTATAAAGTTCTTGGGCTATAACCTCATGAACTTCTACTTCTTCTCCAATCATGATGCTATGATCATGATGGCTCGGTCTAGAGTAACTTCGGACCGTTGCTAGTGGAAGATTGAGCGTTGGATAACTCCAACCATCCCCTAGCCACGGGTTTGAGGTTATGCCTTCTCAATTGAACCGGCTTCCCTCTTGAATCTCTCTTCCATTGGGCGCCCTCTTCACAAATGACTGTGAGGACTTAGTCCAACCTTTGATCAAAGTTGTCCCTTCTAGTGTAAGGGTGTTCATCTCCTTGCATCATGGGAAGTTGAATGCCAACCTTACATTTTCCGGACTAAAATCTAAGCATTCCCTCGAACCATTGTAAGCTAATTCTTTGGGTTCGGGTTCACACTTTGATCATGTCTCTTGGTGATCCATGCATTGGCATAGAACTCTTGAACCATTAAGATTCTGACTTGTTGAATAGGGTTGGTAAGAACTTCCCAACCTCTTCTTCGGATCTCATGTCGAATCTCCGGATATTCACTCTTTTGAGTTTGAAAGGACCTCGGGGATCACCTTCTTCAAGGCCACAACTTCATAGAGTGGTCTTGATGCACCCTTGAGATGAATCTCTCCATCTCCCATGACTCGGAGGTGAAAGCTTTTGCCTTCCCTTTCCTCTTTCTAGAGGTTTCTCCGGCCTTGAATGCCATAAATGGTTATGGAAAAACAAAAAGCAATGCTTTTACCACACCAAACTTAAAAGGTTTGCTCGTCCTCGAGCAAAGAAGAAGAAGTGAGTAGAAGAAGAAGAAATTGAGAAAATGGAGATGGCTTTGTGTTCGGCCAAAGGGGGAGAAGTAGTGTTTTAGGGTGTGTGAAAATGAGGGAGTGAAGATGGGTTTATATAGGGGTGGAGAGAGTGGTAGGGTTTGGCTATGGGGGGTGGGTTTGGGAGGAAAAGTGGTGTGAATTTGAATGGTGAGGTAGGTGAGGTTTTATTGAAGGATGGATGTGAGTGGTGAAGAGAAAGATGGGATTTGATAGGTGAAGGGTTTTTGGGGAAGAGGTTGAGGTGATTGGTAATGGGTGGAGAAAAAGAGAGAGGGTCGTGGGGTAGGTGGGATCCTGGGGTCCACAGATCCTGGTGTCAAGGAAAAGTCATCCCTGCACCAAGTGGCGAGCAAATTGCTCTCTGTGCCAATTCTGGTGTTAACGCCGGGCTGGTGCCCATTTCTGGCGTTTAACGCCAGCTTCTTGCCCTTTCCTGGCATTTAACGCCAGTCTGGTGCCCTTTTCTGGCGTTAAACGCCCAGAATGGTGCCAGACTAGGCGTTAAACGCCCATTTGCTAGCTTCACTGGCGTTTAAACGCCAGCAAGTTCTCCTCCAGGGTGTGCTATTTTTCTTTCTGTTTTTCATTCTGTTTTTGCTTTTCAATTGATTTTGTGACTTCCCATGATCATCAACCTACAGAAAACATAAAATAACAAAGGAAAATAGATTAAATATAACATTGGGTTGCCTCCCAACAAGCGCTTCTTAATGTCAGTAGCTTGACAGTGGGCTCTCAATGAGCCTCAGAGATACTCAGAGCAATGTTGGAACCTCCCAACACCAAACTTAGAGTTTGAATGTGGGGTTCAACACCAAACTTAGAAGTTGGTTGTGGCCTCCCAACACCAAACTTAGAGTTTGACTGTGGGGGCTCTGTTTGACTCTATTTGAGAGAAGCTCTTCATGCTTCCTCTCCATGGTGACAGAGGGATATCCTTGAGCCTTAAACATAAAGGATTCTTCATTCACTTGAATGATCAATTCTCTTCTGTCCACATCAATCACAGCCTTTGCTGTGGCTAGGAAAGGTCTGCCAAGATGATGGATTCATCCATGCACTTCCTATTCTCTAGGACTAGATGTAATGGTCTCAATCTTCACCAGAACATCCTCTACTAGCCCATAAGCTTGTTTTCTTGAGATCATCTCTATGCCGCAGCAGCCCTCTCCCCTCTTCTCTCCATTACAGAGAGAGGCACGAGGTTTACTTGACCCTAAGTCACACAGAGCCTTCTTAAAGGTCATGGTGCCTATGTACAAGATATTGAAAACTCCTAGGATCTTGTCTCTTTTGAGGTAATCTCTGCCTAGTCAAGTCATCCAGTTCTTTGGTGAGCAAAGGGGGTTCATCCTCCCAAGTCTCATTACCAAATAACTTGTCATTTAGCTTCATGATTGCTCCAAGGTACTTGGCAACTTGCTCTTCAGTGACATACTCATCCTCTTCAGAGGAAGAATACTTATCAGAGCTCATGAATGGTAGAAGTAAATTCAATGGAATCTCTATGGTCTCAGTGTGAGCCTCAGATTCCCATGGTTCCTCATTAGGGAACTCATTGGAGGCCAGTGGACGTCCATTGAGGTTTTTCCTCAGTGCATTCACTCGCCTCCTCTCGGTTCGGCCATGTAGGTCATGTTAATGGCCTTGCACTCTCCTTTTGGATTCTCTTTGTATTGCTTGGAAGAGTACTAGGAGAGAGTTCAGTAACTTTCTTACTCAGCTGTCCCACTTGTGCCTCCAAATTCCTAATGGAGGACCTTGTTTCAGTCATGAAACTTTGAGTGGTTTTGATTAGATCAGAGACCATGGTTGCTAAGTCAGAGTGGTTCTGCTTAGAATTCTCTGTCTGTTGCTGAGAAGATGATGGAAAAGGCTTGCCATTGCTAAACCTGTTTCTTCCACCATTATTGTTATTGAAACCTTGTTGAGGTCTCTGTTGATCCTTCCATGAGATTTTGGATGATTTCTCCATGAAGAATTATAGGTATTTCCATAGGGTTCTCCCATGTAATTCACCTCTTCCATTGAAGGGTTCTCAGGATCATAAGCTTCTTCTTCAGATGAAGCATCCTTAGTACTGCCTGGTGCATTTTGCATTCCAGACAGACTTTGAGAAATCAAATTGACTTGCTGAGTCAATATCTTGTTCTAAGCCAATATGGCATTCAGAGTATCAATCTCAAGAACTCCTTTCTTCTGATTTGTCCCATTGTTCACAGGATTCCTTTCAGAAGTGTACATGAATTGGTTATTTGCAACCATTTTAATTAGTTCTTGAGCTTCTGTAGGCATCTTCTTCAGATGAAGAGATCCTCCAGCAGAGCTATCCAATGACATCTTGGACAGTTCTGACAGACCATCATAAAATACCTATGATGCTCCATTCAGAAAGCATGTTAGAAGGACACTTTTTGATTAATTGTTTGTATCTTTCCCAAGCTTCATAGAGGGATTCTCCTTCCTTCTGTCTGAAGGTTTGGACTTCCACTCTAAGCTTACTCAATTTTTGAGGTGGAAAGAACTTTGCCAAGAAGCCATTGACTAGCTTTTCCCAAGAGTTCAGGCTTTCTTTAGGTTGTGAGTCCAACCATATCCTAGCTCTGTCTCTTACAGCAAAAGGGAATAACATAAATCTGTAGACCTCAGGGTCAACCCAATTAGTCTTGACAGTGTCACAGGTTTGCAAGAATTCAGCTAAAAACTGATGAGGATCTTCCAATGGAAGTCCATGGAACTTGCAATTCTGTTGCATTAGAGAAACTAATTGAGGCTTAAGCTCAAAGTTGTTTACTCCAATGGTAGGGATAGAGATGCTTCTCCCATAGAAGTCGGGAGTAGGTGCAGTAAAGTCACCCAGCACCTTCCTTGCATTGTTGGCATTGTTGTTGTTTTCGGCTGCCATGGGTTCTTCTTGTTTGAAGATTTCTGTTAGGCCTCTACAGAGAGTTGTGCCTTAGCTTCTCTTAGATTTTGCTTCAAGGTCCTTTCAGGTTCAGGGTCAGCCTCAACAAGAATGCTTTTGTCTTTGCTCCTGCTCATATGAAAGAGAAGAGAACAAGAAATATCGAATCCTCTATGTCACATATAGAGATTCCTTGAGGTGTCATAGAAAAGAAAAATAGGAAGAAGTAGAGAATTCGAACTTATCAAGAAAGATGGAGTTCGAATTGTGCATTAAGGAATAGTGTTAGTCCATAAATAGAAGGATGTGGGAAGAGAGGAAGAAATTTTCGAAAATTAAGTAAAAGATTTTAAAAATACTTTGAAAAACACTAATTGATTTTCAAAAACTAAAAGTGGGAAGAAATCAAGTGATTTTTGAAAAAGATTTTGAAATTAGAAATAAAAAGATATGATTGAAAACTATTTTGAAAAAGATGTGATTAAAAAGATATGATTGAAAAGTTAGATTTTAAAAAGATGTGATTGAGAAGATATGATTTGAAAAACAATTTAAAAAGATTTGATTTTTAAAAATTAATGACTTGGCTAACAAAGAAAGATATGATTCAAACATTAAACCTTTCTCGACAGAAAAGGCAACATACTTGAAATGTTGAATCAAATCATTAATTGATAGCAAGTATTTTTTTGAAAATGGAAAGAAATTGATTTTGAAAAGATTTGATTGAAAAGATATGATTGAAAAGATTTGATTTTGAAAAAATTTTGAAAACTTGAAAAAAATTTGAATTGAAAATAGAATTTCCCCTCTTGTGCCATCCTGGCGTTAAACGCCCAGAATGGTGCACATTCTGGCGTTTAACGCCCAAAACACTACCCTTTTGGGCGTTAAACGCCTAACCAGGCACCCTGGCTGGCGTTTAAACGCCAGTTTGCCTTTCTCACTGGCGTTTTGAACGCCCAGCTTTTTCTGTGTAATTCCTCTGCTGAATGCTGAATCTTCAATTCTCTGTATTATTGACTTGAAAAGACACAAATTAAAATTTTTTTTGGATTTTTAATAATGAGGAATAATCAAAATGCAACTAAAATCAAATAATAATGCATGCAAGTGATAAACCCCATTTTGAGGGTTTATCTTGTGTTTGATTTCAGGGGTTTTATCAATGATTCCACACGCTTTCTATATGAAAATACAAGACTTTGTGTTCCTTTCCTAATTTTGCCTCATGGATGAAAACATGCTTATTTTGCACTAAATTAGATACATTTTCTAATCTTCTCTTAGTGCCATTCGATGCCGTGACCTGTGTGTTAAGTGGTTTCAGAATATAGGGCAGGGATGGACCGGAAGAGAGAAGGAGAACGGGCGCAAAGGAAGGGAGCATGAGAATTGAGCTTTGGAAATCTCAGCATGGGCGCGTGCGCACACTTGACGCGTCCGCGTGGATTGAACAGCTAGAAGTCGAAGCCAATAGCCAAGCCACGAGCCGGCTTGCGTAGCGGCTAGGCCATGATCTTCATGGGCGCGCACAGTACATTACGCCTCCGTGCACATTACAAGATGCCACATGTACGCGCGCGCCGATGTTCGAATGTGATTTTTTAAAGAGCCACGTGACTTGGCGTGGAGGCAGTTGGGGATCCCATCTTGGGGAAGTGCCTTGGCGGGAAAAGCTTAAGAAGACCAAAGAACAAGGGTTAAGGGACTTTTAGCTCATTTTTCTAGATTCTAGATATTTTGGGAGATAGTTAGTTACACTCTTGGAGAAGGAAAGAGAGATTCCAAGCTCTCATTAGGGTTCATCTTCATCCAATTTCTGAATTTTCAATCACTCTTTGGTGAGATCCATTGCAATTCTCAATTCACTTTGTCCATGTCATAGATCTTCTTCTCCAATCTCAATTAGTGCTTGTAATTGTTAAATTCTCATAGATCTTAGATTCATTTTTGTAGTTTTGGATTTTGTCAATTCCTTTAGAATCTCATTTCCATTGTTGTTCTTTGTTAATTGTTGTTAGTTCCTTGTGTGAAATACTTTTAATTCTACTTTCCTTTCATTTTTATTATGACTTTCACTCTTGCTCATCAAATGTTTGATAAAATGCCAACACTAGTTATGGAGTAAAAGTTTCTTACTTGGCATAGGGTTTGGGCCATTAGAAGGAGTTGAATAGTTATGTCAATTGTTGATTTGGAATTAGAGATTGCTAATTGACTTGGAGTGCACTAAAGCTAGATTTCCATATGGTAAAGCTAGGACTTGTGACTCTAGTTAATTACTCTCATTTGACTTTCCTCTATGCCTAGGGGTTAACTAAATGAAGCAAGGTCTAATTATTGTCATCATTGAAGAAACTATAAGGATAGAATTTCTAATGCCAACCCTAAGCCAAGTCTTTTAAGGATTGATTGTTTGTCTTCTATTTTTGCTAAAACCTTCAAAGAATCATAACAAGGCTTCCTAATCAATAAGATGCATGCTCTAGCAATTCCAAGGGAGGACGACTCGGGAGACTAGTACTCTTGGTTATAGATTGTAGGATTGTTTGATGCGAAGTTTAAGTGTCGATTAGACTATACTCACGATCGTATTCATCATTGAATTCTAAATCGACATGCTAAATTTCGTTTATCAGCTAGACACCAAACTTAGCAGTTTGTATACTACTGACACTAACAAAATGAGAATGCATATAACAAAACACTCAAGTCAAGAGAATTCAAAGATCAGAGCAAGGAAATCATCAAGAACATCTTGAAGATCACTTAAGACA
>NW_026651380.1:116098-118598 GCF_014773155.1 Arachis stenosperma
TCTCAGTGGTCGTACCACCATCTATCTGACTGCCTTCACGCAGCAGATCATCACATAAACATCTCAGGAGTTGCCATAATGCAACAAATGAATATACACAATAACATAGCGATCTTCAGTCCGTGGGTTATACCCGAGATCAATACACAGCAAACAATGATCTTCAGTTCGTGGGTTATACCCGAGATCAACATACAACAATTCTTGGGTTATTCCCGTAATCAATGATTATCAGTCCGTGGGTTTTTCCCGCATATAAAACAAATAACAATTTATAGGTTTCCCCGAGATCAGTGATCATTCAGTTCGTGGGTACTTCCCGAATTTAACCAATTATCAGTTCTCCATTCTCTTTTTCCCTTTGAATCCTTATCACATTTTCTTAAACCTTTCCTAACTTTCTCAAGCATTCGTTCATAAAAATCTCAGTCATCAATTCAGTTCATAATCTCTGCTTTGGCAATCTTAAATAAAGCCAACTTTAAAACTATCTTTCATTAGAAGTAATCAAATAAAACTCTTTCTCATGCTTACTAACTTCCCAAAGATTCAAAAGTCATCTCTCTTTACCATTCAAATTCAAATATTATAAATTCATCAAACTTCTAAACAGCAATTCTTTAATTTAAACCCAAAACATAATTCTTTTCATATTAATTCAATCTCAAAACATGGTTTCCTTTTTTAAATAATTTATTTTTGAAGTGTAAACCTTTCTTTGGTAAACCGAATTTCAAAATAAAATAATTCTTTTCTTAACTAAACAAAAGTCAAGTACTATAATTTTCCAAATTCAATGGTTCTAAAATAACTTTTTAAATAAAACCTCATGTTTTTATAAAATTTCGGCAGCACCTCCCCTAAAATTCGGACTTAGCCACCCTGACGGGTTCCCTCTTTCTCAACAATTCAACAATCCTTTCCCAATAATTATCAAATACAAGATTCTCAAGCAACCAGAAAATCCACAATTCACAATTCTCACATAATTCAACAATCCAATTTTCATCTCATCAATCTACAATTAAATTCATAAGTCATAGAATCCTTTCATCAATTAAAATCAGAATTTCCATAAACCATTCTTTAAAAGTAAACCGGTCCAGCTTCAAGAATTCATAACAAATACCCCAACATCAACTCTTCATATTTCTTGCTATTTTTGAAGTTATTTAGTTACTAGCAATGTTACCATTTTATTCTAAAGATCACACTTTAGGAAAATATTTCAATAATCATCCTCCAATCCTTTAACCGTTCTCAAAATCAACTCTAGTTAACCTTAAATCAACAATAACAACCAAATTAAGAAATCAATGTAACCCAAAATTTAGGTAACAAGCATAGCCTCTAACCAAAATCAACCTCATCAATTAATCGCTTACAACAATGAAACCAGTCACAATCACAGCCAAATCAGGATCAATGAATCATGACACAGAAAATTAGTCTAATCGTTAATAAATTATTTATATACTCTTAAAGTTTGCTATGCTATTTCAGAAAATCACAAGTTCTTTAAACAGTTTAATCCCTTAGTTCTAATCCTTCAATAACCACCAAAATCAATCTCAACTAGTCACAAGTAAATTTCACAGCCATTCCCATACATCAAATATCCCATTCAACATCAAACAAGTCAATAATTCACTCAAAATCAGAATCTCAACCAATTCATCGCAGAATCAATAATTCAGTCACATTTCACAACCGCATCTAATTTCAATTATAATTCAAAGTAATCACAGCCACATTTAATTCAAATCATAACTCAGAAAATCACAATAGCTAACCATTCTCAAACACATTTCAAGTCATTCTTATCAATTAAGAAATTCTTAACTATTATTAACCATTTGCACTTATCCAATAACTTGGTAGGCATTCTAAATTAAAAACGTTAAATCCCCTACCTCAAAGTCGAAACTAACGGAATTCACTAAATGCAGCTGCTCCAAAGATTAGCAGTTTCCAGCACCTATTTCCATGGCAGCAACAATGACAAGGTTAAACGCCTCCTCTCCTCTCCGATCTGAGATTCCAGAAATAGCAGCCATTTTTAATCAAAGCCAGCAGCAACATGAGGTGATCACGGCAGCAATCAGAAACGGTGAATTCAAATAGAATTTTACTAAAAATTCTGGAAACTTGATGCTAACTCAGATTGAAGCAAAAGCCAGAATGCCTTACCTCAATTAGACAATAATAACAGAACGAGGAAACGACGGCTGCAGGAACGGCGGCCTAGGGGTGACGGCAACGCGGCTCCATCACCAGTGACCAAGAAGCACAGCAGAGGCGTTTACCCCACTCAACAGCGTTTTCTCCCTCAATTGGCCTTCCTCTACCCATGAGCTCCTCTCTCGGCGGACCAGAGAAGCAAAAACGGAGCTCCATCGTGACTCTCTGCCTTCAACGGCGACGCACAGCAGTGGGACCCGGCGGTGGCGGTGCTATGGCTCAGCAACGGTGGCGCGAATGGCAACGCAAACAAGGTAAC
>NW_026651380.1:126098-136098 GCF_014773155.1 Arachis stenosperma
TGCAACGCCACCTGCCTCGTAGGGTGCCTGCTCACCCTTTCCCGGGCGCGTCTTTCTACGTGGACCACGTGCCGAGTCTAGGCGTGGCCCGACCTCGGCGGGTGCCAGCTCTCCCTCGGGCCACGTCCTTCCCCGGTTGACCGCGTACCGGGTCTTGCTGCCTACGGGGGGACCAGGCATCGAGCGTTGTGCTGGCATTGCGCCCAGCAATCCTTCGGCCAGGTCGAGTCTGAGAAACTGGGGACGCCTCCCTATAATAGGCTGCCGAGCCGTTACAGAAGTTAAGCCGGTTGAGGTCGGTTTTGCCGTTCGGGGATCCATTTGCGTTCTATACGGCCCATTCTTCCCCCGGGGGCGGTAGGGGGGGCGGGGGAGGGCAACTCGCCCCAAAGAGGAAAGGTCATTTTTGACCGGGATATTTTTTCGCGCAGCCTTTAAAAAGTATTCCTAACGCCCCGACAAAACTTCAGGCAAAACTCACGAGCCAACGGTGATGTGGGGAAATTTGGGTCCTCCGTTGCAATCGCTGGGGCCGACCGGCCTGAACAGGCCACGTGCCTGTTCTGTCCGACATGCTCGGCGGAACTCCTGTAGGGGTCGAATTTCGACGCAGTTTTTCCCAAGCACCTTTCGAATAAACGAGATCATTGCGTCGACGAAATTCGGCCAAGGCACACATGCTGGCCGTCCACACCTGGGTAGGTGCCCGTGCAGGCCGGGTCTATGCCTAGCCCGGGCACCCCCGCGGTCGTTGCCCGGTCTCTGTTTCACGGGCCTTGGCCTGCCTCGAAAAACCCCGGCTTCTCCTGGGGAATAGTTTTGGCCTCATGCCGAGAACTTTTTAACTTGTGAAATTTTTCAAGGGGAGGGACGAATCGAAGCGACAAGGGCTGAATCTCAGTGGATCGTGGCAGCAAGGCCACTCTGCCACTTACAATACCCCGTCGCGTATTTAAGTCGTCTGCAAAGGATTCTACCCCGCCGCTCGTTCGGAAAAGCGCTTCAAGGCATCCCCACAGGGCTCGTCCGCCCTGGGGGCGTCGCCAACGGCACGTGCCTCTGGGGGGCCAGGCCCCTGATGAGCGGACAATTTGTACCTTTTTTGGCATTGTTTTTAGTATATTTTTAGTATCTTTTAGTTAGTTTTTAGTATATTTTTATTAGTTTTTAGTTAAAATTCACTTTTCTGGACTTTACTATGAGTTTGTGTGTTTTTCTGTGATTTCAGGTATTTTCTGGCTGAAATTGAGGGTCCTGAGCAAAAATCTGATTCAGAGACTGAAAAGGACTGCAGATGCTGTTGGATTCTGACCTCCCTGCACTCGAAGTGGATTTTCTGGAGCTACAGAAGCCCAATTGGGGCGCTCTCAACGGCATTGGAAAGTAGACATCCTGGGCTTTCCAGCAATATATGATAGTTCATACTTTGCTTAAGATTTGATGGCCCAAACCGGCGTGGCAATTCAGCCTCAGAATTTCCAGCGTTTAACGCTGGAACTGGCATAAAACTTGGAGTTAAACGCCCAAACTGGCATGAAAGCTGGCGTTTAACTCCAGAAAAGGTCTCTACACGAAAATGCTTCATTGCTCAGCCCAAGCACACACCAAGTGGGCCCGAAAGTGGATTTTTCTGTCATTTACTCATTTCTGTAAACCTTAGGTTACTAGTTTACTATTAATAGGATCTTTTGACATTGTATCTGGACCTCATGACATTTTTACACATTTCATTGTATACCTTCCACGGCATGAGTCTCTAAACCCCATGGTTGGGGGTGAGGAGCTCTGCTGTGTCTTGATGGATTAATGCAATTACTACTGTTTCTTATTCAATCATGCTTGCTTCCATTCTAAGATATCACTTGCTCTTAACCCGGATGAATGTGATGATCCGTGACACTCATCATCATTCTCAACTATGAACATGTGCCTGACAACCACCTCTGTTCTACTTTAGATTGAGTAGATATCTCTTGGATTCCTTAACCAGAATCTTCGTGGTATAAGCTAGAACTGATGGCGGCATTCAAGAGAATCCGGAAGGTCTAAACCTTGTCTGTGGTATTCTGAGTAGGATTCAATGACTGAATGACTGTGACGTGCTTCAAACTCCTAGCAGGCGGGGCGTTAGTGACAGACGCAAAAGAATCAATGGATTCTATTCCGGCCTGACCGAGAACCAACAGATGATTAGCCATGCTGTGACAGAGCATAGGAATATTTTCACTGAGAGGATGGGAGGTAGCCACTGACAACGGTGAAACCCTACATACAGCTTGCCATGGAAGGAGCCTTGCGTGTTTGATGAAGAAGACAGTAGGAAAGTAGAGATTCAGAAGATGGAGCATCTCCAAAGCCTCAACCTATTCTCCATTACTGAAAAACAAGTAACCATTTCATGTTCTTTTGCCTTTTACAATCAATCCTGATAATTTCTGATATCCTGACTAAGATTTACAAGATAACCATAGCTTGCTTCAAGCCGACAATCTCCGTGGGATCGACCCTTGCTCACGCAAGGTATTACTTGGACGACCCAGTGCACTTGCTGGTTAGTTGTGCGGGATTGCAAAAGTGTTATTGCAATTTCGTGCACCAAGTTTTTGGCGCCGTTGCCGGGGATTGTTCGAGTTTGGACAACTGACGGCTTATCTTGTTGCTTAGATTAGGACCGTTTGTTTTATTGGTTTAGAGTCTTTTAGTTGAGTCTAGCTTCATATTTTAAGTTTGGTGTCAATTGCATGCTTTTATTTTTCTCTTAATTTTCGTTTTTGCATGTTCTTAGTCCTTTTTGATTCATAAAAATTCTAAGTTTGGTGTCCTCTTTGTGTTTTCCTTTAAAATTTTCGAAAATTAGTGTTGATTTTCTAAAAATTTTAAGTTTGGTGTCTTTTTGTTGTTTTTCTCTTTCCTCTTTTCAAAAATCAAATCTTTTTCATAAAAATTTTTCAATCAAATCTTTTTAATTGCTATTTTCAAAATCTTTTTAATTAACTAATTGATTCAGTTCTCAATTTGCTTTGATCTTATTGATTTTCGAATTTTTTTATTTTAATTGCCTTTTGTTTTATTTTAATTTTTTCAGATAATTCAAAAAAAAAAACAAAATTTATCTATTTGCAATCGTTATCATTTCCCTCTTGTCCATTATGAACCTAAGTGGGATTGACCAGTCCAAAAGGACTCTGGGGTCATATGCTAACCCCATTACAGCTGCATATGGGAGTAGCATCTGTACACCTCCCATCAAAGCAAGCAGCTTTGAGCTAAACCCTCAACTCATTATCATAGTGCAGCAAAATTGCCAGTATTCCGGTCTTCCACAGGAAGAACCTACTGAGTTTCTAGCACAGTTCTTACAAATTGCTGACACAGTACATGATAAAGAGGTAGATCAGGATGTCTACAGACTATTACTGTTCCCATTTGCTGTAAAAGACCAAGCTAAAAGGTGGTTGAATAACCAACCTACAGCAAGCATAAAGACATGGAAACCGTTATCAGACAAATTCCTGAATCATTTTACCCTCCAAAGAGGATGACACAGCTAAGGCTGGACATCCAAGGCTTTAAACAAGAGGATAATGAATCCCTTTATAATGCATGGGAGAGGTATAGAGGTATGCTTAGAAAATGCCCCTCTGAAATGTTTTCAGAGTGGGTGCAGTTAGACATCTTCTACTATGGGCTTACAGAAAAAGCTCAGATGTCTTTAGACCATTCAGCTGGTGGATCTATACACATGAGGAAGACAATTGAAGAAGCTCAAGAGCTTATAGACACTGTTGCTAGAAACCAATACTTATATTCTAGCAATGAGTTCTCTCCAAAAGAGGAAGTCATGGCAGTAGTCACTGATCCTAATCCTCAAGAACAGATGAATGAGCTTAATCAATAGTTGCTCCTGATGACAGAACAGTTAGCAGAATTTAAAGAAATGCTCCATGATACTAAGGTTGCTAACAAGAACATAGAACTGCAGTTGAATCAAGCAAAACAGCAAATATCTAAACAGATAACAGAGGAATGTCAAGCAGTTCAACTGAGGAGTGGGAAGACACTGAATACCTCTGCTCAAAAGAGCAGAAAGCCAAACAAGGAACAAATGACAGAGGATAACCAAACCACTGTTCAAAATCCCTCTGAGGACAGTAAGAGCCCAGAGAGGAATACTTTTGGCGTTCAAACGCCAGAAAGGGAAGGAAAGCTGGCGTTAAACGCCCATTCCTTGCCCAGTTCTAGCGTTCAAACGCCAGAAAAGGGAGAGAAGTTGGCATTTAACGCCCAATCTTCACCCATTCCTAGCGTTCAAACGCCTAAGGAGGATCAGACACCTCAGAGTGCTGACAGTAATCCCTCTAACAAGGCTTCTTCAACCACTTCTATAAGGAATAAACCTGCAGCATCTAAGGTTGAAGAATATCAAGCCAAGATGCCTTATCCTCAGAAACTCCGCAAAGCGGAACAGGATAAGCAATTTGCCCGCTTTGCAGACTATCTAAGGACTCTTGAAATAAAGATTCTGTTTGCAGAGGCACTTGAGCAAATACCTTCTTATGCTAAGTTTATGAAAGAGATCTTAAGTCATAAGAAGGATTGGAGAGAAACTGAAAAAGTGTTTCTCACTGAAGAATGCAGTGCTGTCATTCTAAAAAGCTTCAAGATCCAGGAAGCTTTATGATACCATGCACATTAGAAGGTGCCTGCACCAAGACAGCCTTATGTGACCTTGGAGCAAGCATCAATCTAATACCTGCATCCACTATCAGAAAGCTTGGGTTGACTGGAGAAGTCAAACCAACCAGGATATGCCTCCAACTTGCTGATGGCTCCATTAAACACCCATCAGGCATAATAGAGGACATGATTGTCAAGGTTGGGCCCTTTGCCTTTCCAACTGACTTTGTGGTGCTGGAAATGGAGGAGCACAAGAGTGCAACTCTTATTCTAGGAAGACCTTTCCTAGCAACTGGACGAACTCTCATTGATGTACAAAGAGGGGAAGTAACCCTGAGAGTCAATGAGGATGAGTTCAAGTTGAATGCTGTAAAAGCTATGCAGCATCCAGACACACCAATTGACTGCATGGGCGCTGACATTATTGACTCTCTGGTAGAAGAGATCAATATGACTGAAAGCCTAGAATCAGAACTTGAGGACATCTTCAAGGATGCTCAACCTGATCAAGAAGAACTAGAGGAAGCAAAGGAATTTTCGAAAATTCCTCAGGAGGAGGATAAACCTCCCAAACCTGAACTCAAACCTCTACCACCATCCCTGAAGTACGCATTTCTGGGAGAGGGTGACATTTTTCCAGTGATTATAAGCTCTGCTTTGAATCCACAGGAAGAGGAAGCACTGATTCAAGTGCTAAGGACACACAAGACAGCTCTTGGGTGGTCCATCAGTGATCTCAAGGGCATTAGCCCAGCTAGATGCATGCACAAGATCCTGTTGGAGGATAATGCCAAACCAGTGGTTCAACCACAGAGGAGGCTAAATCCAGCCATGAAGGAGGTGGTGCAGAAAGAGGTCACTAAATTACTAGAGGCTGGGATTATTTATCCTATTTCTGATAGCCCCTGGGTGAGCCCTGTCCAAGTTGTCCCCAAAAAGGGAGGCATGACAGTGGTTCATAATGAAAAAAATGAACTGGTTCCTACAAGAACAGTCACAGGGTGGCGTATGTGTATTGACTACAGAAGGCTCAATACAGCCACCAGAAAAGATCATTTTCCTTTACCATTCATAGACCAAATGCTAGAAAGACTAGCTGGTCATGATTATTACTGCTTTTTGGATGGCTATTCAGGCTACAACCAAATTGCAGTAGACCTTCAGGACCAAGAGAAGACAGCATTTACTTGCCCTTCTGGCGTGTTTGCCTACAGAAGGATGCCTTTTGGTCTGTGCAATGCACCTGCAACCTTTCAGAGGTGCATGCTCTCTATCTTTTCAGATATGGTAGAGAAATTTCTAGAAGTCTTCATGGATGACTTCTCAGTATATGGAGACTCATTCAGCTCCTGTCTTAACCACTTATCACTTGTCCTGAAAAGATGCCAAGAGACTAACCTGGTTTTAAACTAGGAGAAATGTCACTTTATGGTGACTGAGGGAATTGTCCTTGGGCACAAAATTTCAAGCAGGGAAATAGAGGTGGATAAGGCAAAGGTAGAAGTAATTGAAAAATTACCACCACCTGCCAATGTTAAGGCAATCAGAAGCTTTCTGGGGCATGCAGGATTTTATAGAAGGTTTATAAAGGATTTTTCAAAAATTGCAAAACCTTTAAGTAACCTGCTAGCTGCTGACACACCATTTGTGTTTGACACACAGTGTCTGCAGGCATTTGAGACCCTGAAAGCTAAACTGGTCACAGCACCAGTCATCTCTGCACCAGATTGGGCATTACCATTTGAATTAATGTGTGATGCCAGTGATCATGCCATTGGTGCAGTGTTGGGACAGAGGCATAATAAACTTTTGCACGTCATTTATTATGCTAGCCGTGTTCTAAATGATGCACAGAAGAATTACACAACCACAGAAAAAGAATTACTTGCAGTGGTCTATGCCATTGACAAGTTTAGATCCTACCTAGTGGGATCAAAGGTGATTGTGTACACTGACCATGCTGCTCTTAAATACTTACTCACAAAGCAGGATTCAAAACCCAGGCTTATAAGATGGGTGTTGCTTCTGCAAGAGTTTGATATAGAAATAAGAGACAGAAAATGGACAGAGAACCAAGTAGCTGATCATCTGTCCCGGATAGAACCAGTAGCTGGGGCATCCCTCCCTTCTACTGAGATCTCTGAGACTTTCCCAGATGAGCAACTCTTTGCCATTCAGGAAGCTCCATGGTTTGCAGATATTGCAAATTATAAAGCTGTGAGGTTCATACCCAAGGAGTACAGCAGTGTGCAAAGAAAGAAACTAATTTCAGATGCCAAGTACTACCTCTGGGATGAACCATATCTCTTTAAGAGATGTGCTGACGGAGTGATCCGCAGATGTGTACCCAGAGAAGAAGCAAAAAGGATCCTATGGCATTGCCATGGATCACAGTATGGAGGACATTTTGGAAGTGAGCGAACAGCCACTAAAGTCCTCCAGTGTGGCTTCTACTGGCCTACTCTCTATAAAGATTCCCGAGAGTTTGTGCGTAACTGTGACAGTTGCCAAAGAGCTGGTAACCTGCCTCACGGATATGCCATGCCTCAACAAGGGATATTAGAGATAGAATTGTTTGATGTATGGGGAATTGACTTCATGGGGCCATTCCCACCATCATACTCAAACACTTACATTCTGGTGGCAGTGGACTACGTATCTAAGTGGGTAGAAGCGATTGCTACACCCACTAATGATACCAAGACCGTGCTAAAATTCCTCCAGAAACACATCTTCAGCAGGTTTGGTGTTTCCAGAGTACTAATCAGTGATGGGGGCACTCATTTTTGCAATAGACAGCTATACTCTGCTATGGTTAGATATGGAATTAGCCATAAAGTGGCAACTCCGTATCATCCACAGACAAATGGGCAAGCTGAAGTCTCTAACAGAGAGCTAAAAAGAATCCTAGAACGGACTGTGATAGCCCGAAGAAAGGATTGGGCAAAGAGCTTGGATGATGCTCTGTGGGCATACAGAACAGCATTCAAGACTCCTATAGGAACCTCTCCATACCAACTGGTGTATGGGAAGGCCTGTCATTTGCCTGTGGAACTGGAACATAAAGCCTATTGGGCAACCAGGTTCCTAAACATGGATGCACAGTTAGCTGGTGAAAAGAGATTACTCCAGCTAAATGAACTAGAGGAGTTTAGACTCAATGCCTTTGAAAATGCAAAAATTTATAAGGAAAAGGCAAAGAAATGGCATGACAAGAAGTTGTCAACCAGAGTCTTTGAGCCAGGACAAAAAGTTTGCTCTTCAACTCTAGGCTCAAATTGTTTCCAGGAAAACTCAAATCCCGGTGGAGGGGTCCGTATGTGATTACAGGAGTTTCACCATATGGACATGTTGAGCTTCAGGATATTGATTCTGACAAAAAGTTCATTGTTAATGGACAGAGAATCAAGCATTATCTTGAAGGCAATTTTGAGCAGGAATGCTCAAAACTGAGACTTGAGTGATTCTCAGTGAAGGTCCAGCTAAAGACAGTAAAGAAGCGCTTGCTGGGAGGCAACCCAGTCATTAGGAGGTTATATGATTGTTCTTACAGAGGCAAGTATCAAAAATGAAGGAATTCACAGAGTTACAGAAGGATTCAGCTCAAAAAGCAGAGAAAATGAGCTTACTGGCGAAAAAACGCCAGTAAAGGGCATTTTGGGCGTTAAATGCCAGAATGGGTATCATTCTGGGCGTTTAACGCCAGGAATGGTGCCATTGTGGGCGTTAAACGCCAGAATGGGCACCATTCTGGGCGTTTAACGCCAGGTGTGCAGCATCCTGGGCGTTTTGGAAAAACGCCCAGTGATAAAGGAATTCTGGCGTTTAACGCCAGCCAGGGCACCTGGCTGGGCGTTAAACGTCCAAAAGGGGCATCCAATGGGCGTTAAACGCCAGAAAGGTGGGGGGACCACAATTTTGTTTTCAACTCAAATTTTTTCAAACTTTCCTTTTCTTACCCATACTTTTCTACAAAATCACACTTCTACCAATCATCATTCACTTTCAAATCTTCAAAAAAATCAAAACCATTCTTCAAATCCATTTCAAATCAATTCCAAATATTGTTCAAACACCCACCTTTCTCTCAAATTCTTTCCATATCTTCTCAAATCTCCTTTCAAATTTTTCTTTTCTTTTCGAAATCTCCCCTCCCCACCTTATAAATACACGTTTGTACCCCTCATTCCACCACACCATTCGAATTTCCTCTTCCTCTCTCTCTCTTCTCTCCTTTCTTTTGTTTGAGGACAAGCAAACCTCTAAGTTTGGTGTGCTTTTCCGTGATCACTAAGCCAAGATTCATCAAAATCATAGCTCCTAAAGGAAAACAAACCAATTTAAGAGGAAAGAAAGAGAATAATCCAAAGAATCTTTGGAACCAAGAGAAGTTCCTAACTAAAGAACATGAAGACCATTATCATAAAATAATGGGCCTGAGGTCAGTGATCCCGGAAGTTAAATTTGATCTGAAAGAAGATGAATATCTGGGGATCCAAGAGCAAATTCGAAACAGAGGATGGGAAGTTCTAACCAATCCTGAGATAAAGGTTGGAAGGAACATGGTTCAGGAATTCTACTCAAATCTGTGGCTAACAGATAAGCAGAGAATGACTGGAACTGCTTACCATACCTACAGAACCATGGTCAGAGGGAAAGTTATGTACTTTCATCTGGACAAAATAAGAGAAATCTTCAAATTACCTCAACTGCAAGATGATCCTGAATCCTTTAATAGGAGGATGGTGAGAGCAGATAAAGGGTTGGATCAAGTTCTAGAGGACATATGCCTCCCTGGAACTAAATGGATAACCAATTCTAAGGGTGTCCCAAACCAACTCAAGAGGGGAGACCTTAAACCAATTGCAAGAGGTTGGCTAGACTTTATTGGGCGCTCCATACTACCCACTAGCAACCGTTCTGAGGTCACCATCAAGAGAGCAGTGATGATTCATTGCATTATGCTTGGAAGAGAAGTGGAGGTTTATCATGTGATTGCTTGTGAGATCTACACAATTGCAAATAAGAATTCCACTGAAGCCAAATTGGCTTACCCAAGCTTGATCTCCTTGCTCTGTAAAGAGGCTGGGGTGAAGATGGGAGTAGATGAATTCATACCCATTGAACATCCAATCACCAAGAAGTCAATGGAAGGACAAATGCAAGACAACTCTATCAAAAGGAGGGCGCAGGAGTTCCTCCCTGAATTCCCTGAAATTGGCTACTGGGCCAGCCTAGAAGCATCTATCACCAAGTTGCAAGAAACTATGGAGCAACTGAAGGAAGAACAGCAGAATCAGAACTGCATGCTCTGCAAATTGCT
>NW_026651380.1:143598-153598 GCF_014773155.1 Arachis stenosperma
CAACAGACCCCAGCATCCGTTGCACCGCGCCCAGCATCCGTTGCAACGGCCCCCAGCCAACGCTGCAACGCGCCCTGCCTCCGGTGCAACGGCCACGGCCAACGTTGCATGGCGCCCCGCCTCCGTTGCAACGACCCAGCCAACGTTACAACGCGCCTGCCTCCGTTGCAACGGACCCCAGCATCCGTTGCACCGCACCAGCATCCGTTGCAACAGCCCCCAGCCAACGTTGCAACGCGACCTGCCTCCGTTGCAACGGCCACAGCCAACGTTGCAACGCGCCCTGCCTCCGTTGCAACGGACCCCAGCATCCGTTGCACCGTGCCCAGCATCCATTGCAACGGCCCCCAGCCAACGCTGCAATGCGCCCTGCCTCCGTTGCAACGGACCCCTGCATCCGTTGCACCGCGCCCAGCTGATGTGTGGAAAACGATCCAACACAAAACTCACCGGCAAGTGTACCGGGTCGCATCAAGTAATAATAACTCACATGAGTGAGGTCGATCCCACAGGGATTGAAGGATTGAGCAATTTTAGTTTAGTGGGTGATTTAGTCAAGCGAATCAAGTTTTGGTTGAGTGATTTGTGTTTAACAAGAAGTAAATGACAGTAAATGTGAAGGGGGAAGGGAGAAATGCAGTAAATTAAAGAACAGGAAAGTAAATTTGCAGAAACTTAAAGAACAAGAAAATAAATGACTGAAACTTAAAGTGCAAGAAACTTAAATTGCAGTAACTTAAATGGCAAGAAAGATAAATGGCTTGAATATAAAAGGGGTTTGAGGACTGGGATTGCAGAATCTAAACCAAGAGAAAGTAAATGGCAACAATTAAGAGAGCAAAAATTGAATCAGAAGCAATAAGCATTCAAACAGAAAGGAAATAAAATGCAGCAAGGTTCACAGAAGAACCCAAAGTGAATTTTGATCTCAGGACTCAAGAGCTTAGGTAGCAGAGCCTAAAACTCAATTTCCTTCCCAGATCTGAGTTATCAAAGCAATTGACAGAAAATTTAAGAAGAAGCAGTAAAGGAAATTGAAATTGATTTGTATTATGCAGAGAAGATTTAAAGAGAGTTTGAATGGGAATTGAGACAGAATTTCCTCAATTTCTCACACCCAAAACTCAAAGCAAGAAAATTAGAAGTGCCTAGGCAAGAATGAGGAAGAAAAGAGATCAATTCTCCTCCCCAATTCTCAGAGATCTCAGTCAAGTCACCAAGAACAAGTGCCAAAGCTCCAAAGAAAGGTAAAATTCAAAAGTGAAGGTAAAAATGCCAAAGTAAAAGTTCAAAGGTTCAAAAGTCCTAATTACATCAAACTAGCTTCTATTTATACACTTTCTATTCTTAGATATTGGGATTTGGATGGGCTTTTGAGTTGGTGAAGAAATGAATTCAATTGGATTTTTAATTGAATTTTCGGCCCATGAAAGTCACTCCCAGGAGGCTGCCCTGCCCTTGTGGAGGGCAGGGCAGAAAATTGATGCATGGTGCGTTGTTGGTGCGGCCTTGGTGCGAGTTGGTGCGGCCTTGGTGCTGCCAGGGGAGGAAATTGGTGCGCCAGGATCGAAATTGGTGCGTGCATGGTGCTGCCACACACACGATGCTGCCCTGCCCGCGCCAAGGGCAGGGCAAAGTCCCTTCCTTCACGGCCCGTGTTCGAAACTGGGCGGACGCATGCGCTACAATTATTTCTTGGTTTCTTGGCACGGTAGTGAACCTTAGTGCTTAGCTTGCTCATGGTCCCTTGTTCGATCCTTGTGGCATGCATGGTTGATATTTTTTTGTTGAATTTCTTCCTTAGAGAGCCCGATTCTGCCCTCCACAAGGGCAGGGCAAGGTTCTTTTTCTCTTGGTTTCAAGGCACATTTTGTGCTCTGCCCTTGGAGTGGGCAGGGCAGAGTTGCCTCATCTTGCTTGGTCACCTTATGTTGCTCTCCTAGAGGGCAGTGTGCCCTTGTGGAGGGCAATGTTTGCCTCCTCCTTGCTTGCGGCACGCTTCTCCTCCCTTAAACCACGCTTCTTCTTCCTTGTGCTACACTTTTTAGGCTACGCTTTTCCTTTTCTTTTCTTTTCTTCACCTACAATAAACCAAAACAACACTCCAAGTATCACTAAATTCAAGAGGCTTATAAATCAATTAAAATTCAATTAAAATTAGCTTAAACCTCATGGATTATCATTAATTTCATGGTGGTTGCTTGATTTAAGGAAGTTATGCATTTTCACTCCAAATCACTTACTTAGGATACAAGAAAGTGCATAAATGCTAACAAAACAAGTGAAATTAGCTTGAAAAATGGGTATATGATGACTTGTCATCACAACACCAAACATAAATCTTGCTTGTCCCCAAGCAAGCATCAAAACTAAGAGTAAATGAAATGAATAAGAGAAGGACACATATCCTTATTATGCAGATAGCAGAACTTGATCTATGGGGCATTTATGCAGACAATGACAACTCAAGTTATTGTTCTTGTTACATAATATACATTTTGCATCAAAGGTTTGCTAAACTTGCTGTTATAAGACTCACTTTTTACTCACTCCCTTGCTAACTTTTCTTGGCTTACAATGCTTAACAAGCTTATTATTCTTTTTGAGGTTGGGTGTCAAATGTTGCAGCATAGCCTTTGGCTTTATTTTCTTTTCTTTTGCTCAACATCTTTCCACCACAGACACATGGCTCACTAATTCTTCCTAGGATCATTGATGCCCAGCATCTCTTTGGATAACTAAATGTTTTGTATCTAAGTTGCTCTTTATTGTGGATTTTCAATTGGCCATCCCAAATCAGTTGATCTAAGTGACCGGGTTTTAAAATACCCCTTAGAATTTACTCATCCAAGCAGATCTTAGTACAAGAACACCACAGGCATATGTCCTAGGGTCCAAGCTATTGGTGTCCAACCTTTATTCTTAGTTTTTTCTTGCCATTTTGGCTTTTCCTTTCTTCCTTTTCTTTCTGTTTTTGTTACCAAGGGCTTTTTCATTATTGATAAGAGTCTTTGTAACAGCAAGTTAACTCACACTTGAATGAGAATGATATTATGCAACAATTATTTCATGAGTTATGCATTTAATCAAACACATATACCACCACCAACTTCCATTCATACTTATGCAACATTGGATATTTCACTTTTCAATTCAAACCAAACTCTTTTATTTAAGCATATGGGAAACAAAACAATATTTAAAGCTAAGTGATGGATAACAAGCAATATGCAGATTTTGCATTTTAACAAGCAGTTTCACTTGCAGCAAGATAAACACTTTAGCAAGATAGACAATGGCTTCCAGATTCAAAACATTTCACAGCAGCAAGGATTAAGTTTAGATACAACCTTTGAAGTTGCAGCCCTTTGATTTTTTCCTTCTGTTGTGTTCTCTTTGAGTTAAGATGCATAATGTCTTCAATTGTTGACTCATGTCCTGCTTAATCTTCAAAGTTGCTTGCTTCTCAAGCCTTTAATTATATGGTTAGTGTGCATAAGCTGAGTGTGGTTTCAGGATTTGTGTTGGTGTGTGAACACCAAACTTAATTGTTTTGCCACTGTCTCAGATGCAACAAGTCAACCATAATTGAAACCATGTGTACTTGCTAAAGGTTAATGAAATTAAAGCTAGAAAACAATTCAACAGTTGAATAATGTGTTTGATTGCTTGGAGCTAGAATCATGCAAGAGGTGAGAATGTGTTTTTAAATGATATTTTTGGTGGAACACCAAACTTAGAAGTTTTCATTCTCCCTCAAATTGTTTTGGTGTGCAACATCAAACTTAGCTCCTTGCAATGTATACCAATTATTCAACATTTTTATTGAAAAGCTATGAAAAAGACAACTACCTCAGGTTGGGTTGCCTCCCAACAAGCGCTCTTTTATTGTCACTAGCTTGACATCTTCTGTTTTTGCTTCAAGGAGGATTTAGGCTCTGGACCTCTGTTTCTTTGTTCCATTGCCCCCTAGGTACAGTTTTGCTCTATGACCATTTGCTGTAAACCGATTCTTTGTTGCTTCATCTAGCAATTCAATACTCCCATAAGGGAAAACCTTAGTCACCAAGTATGGACCAGTCCACTTAGACTTAAGCTTGCCAGGGAATATCTTGAGCCATGAGTTATACAAGAGAACTTGTTGTCCAGGTTTGAACTCTTTCTTCAAGATTTTCCTGTCATGCCATCTCTTGGCTTTTTCCTTGTATATCTTGGTATTTTCATAGGCTTCTAGCCAAAACTCATCTAGCTCATTCAGTTGCAACAATCTTTTCTCTCCTGCTGCTTCAGAATCCAGATTTAGAAGTTTGGTGGCCCAAAAGGCTTTGTGCTCAAGCTCTACAGGGAGATGACAAGATTTGCCATATAGCAATTGAAATGGGGACTTCCCAATAGGAGTTTTGAAGGCTGTTCGGTATGCCCAAAGTGCATCTTCCAACTTCCTAGCCCAATCCTTTCTTGTGCTACCAACTGTCTTTTCTAGGATCTTCTTCAGTTCCCTGTTTGCTAATTCTGCCTGCCCATTAGTTTGGGGATGATATGGTGTGGCTACCTTATGAGTAACTCCATATTTGTGGAGGAGTTTCTCCATTTGTCTATTACAAAAATGGCCACCACCATCACTGATGAGACCCTTGGGCACTCCATATCTAGTAAAGATGTGCTTCTTTAGGAATTGAAGGACAATTTGTGCATCACAGGTGGTTGTAGCTATGGCCTCCACCCATTTTGAAACATACTCCACTGCTACCAAGATATATCTGAATGAATAAGAAGGGGGAAAGGGTCCCATGAAATCAATGCCCCATAAATCAAACAATTCTACTTCCAAAATGAAGTTCTGTGGCATCTCATTCCTTCTTGTTAATCCTCCTGCTCTTTGGCATTCATTACATTGGTGGACAAACTCCCTGGCATCTTTGAAGATGGTTGGCCAATAGAACCCACTTTGTAGTATCTTTGCTGCTGTTCTTTCTGGACCAAAGTGTCCGCCGTACGCAGAGCCATGGCAATGCCATAATATATCTTGCATTTCACTCTCAGGGACACATCTTCTAATAATTCCATCAGAACATCTTTTGAACAGGTAAGGTTCATCCCACAAAAACTTCCTTGCTTCATTGATTAGCTTCTTCACTTGTTGCTTAGTGAATTCTTGAGGTATCTTCCTTCCCACTTTGTAATTAGCTATATCAGCAAACCATGGTGTTTGTTGGATCAGCATAAGATGTTCATTTGGGAAGCTTTCATTCACAGGTAATGAAGCCTTTTGAATTGTTTCTGGTGGCAGCCTTGACAAATGATCAGCAACTAGATTTTCAGTGCCTTTCCTGTCCCTTACCTCAATGTCAAATTCTTGTAAGAGTAGAATCCACCTTATGAGTCTTGGTTTAGCATCCTGCTTTGACATCAAATACTTGAGAGCAGCATGATCAGTATAAACCACAATTTTAGATCCTATCAAGTACGATCTAAACTTATCAAATGCATAGACCACAGCTAACAATTCCTTCTCTGTTGTAGTGTAATTTTTTTGAGCTTCATTCAAGACTTTACTTGCATAATATATGACATGATGCAAGTTTCCCTTCTTCTGTCCAAGTACAGCACCAATTGCAATTTCACTTGCATCACACATGAGTTCAAATGGTAAGTTCCAATCTGGGGGTGTGATAATTGGTGCTGTTGTAAGTTTCTGTTTTAAAGTTTCAAAAGCATGCTGGCAATCTTTATCAAAAACAAAAGGTTGATCAATCATCAAAAGATTACTCAAAGGTTTGGCTATTTTAGAAAAATCTTTGATAAACCTTCTATAAAACCTGCATGCCCCAAGAAACTTCTGACAGATTTCACATTAGTTGGTGGAGGGAGTTTTTCTATTATTTCCACTTTTGCCTTGTCAACCTCTATTCCTCTTCTTGAAACTTTATGACCAAGAACAATCCCCTCAGGTACCATGAAATGGCACTTCTCCCAATTCAAAACCAAATTAGTTTCTTGGCACCGTTTCAAGACAAGAGTTAGATGATTTAAGCAAGTATTGAAATTATCACAAAAAACAGAGAAGTCATCCATAAAAACCTCTAAAAATTTTTCAACCATATCTGAGAAAATGGAAAGCATGCACCTTTGAAAAGTGGCTGGGGCATTGCACAATCCAAATGGCATTCTTCTATAAGCAAAAACTCCAACTGGGCATGTGAATGAAGTCTTTTCTTGGTCCTTTGGGTCCACCACAATCTGATTATACCCAGAATAACCATCCAAGAAACAATAATAAGCATGGCCAGCCAACCTCTCAAGCATTTGATCAATGAAAGGAAGTGGGAAGTGATCTTTGCGTGTGGCATCATTCAACCTTCTATAGTCAATACACATCCTCCACCCTGTCACAGTTCTGGTGGGAATGAGTTCATTCCTTTCATTGACAATGACTGTCATCCCACCTTTCTTTGGTACCACTTGGACTGGGCTTATCCATGAGCTATCGGAAATAGGATATATGATTCCTGCATTCCATAATTTCATTACTTCCTTATGGACGACTTCCTTCATTGCAGGATTTAGTCTTCTTTGAGGTTGAATTACTGCTTTGGAATTGTCCTCCAAAAGAATCTTATGCATGCATATTGTAGGGCTGATGCCTTTCAGGTCATCAATGGTCCATCCTAATGCATCCTTGTGAGCTCTGAGAACATCAAGAAGCTCTCCTTCTTCCTTCTTTATTAAGGACGAATTGATGATCACTGGGAAGCTTTCTGAGGTGCCAAGAAATGCATATTTGAGATGGGAAGGTAATGGCTTCAGTTCTTGCTTTTGCACCTCTTCTTTCTTGCTTAGTTTCACCTCTTTGCTTATGAGGACCTCAGCCACATGTTCCTCCATTGTTTCTTGATTGTCTTTTTCTTGTTCATGCTGATCAATGTCTAACATTTCTTCCACCAGACTCTCTATCATATCCACCCTCAAATGATCTTCCTGCTCTGGGGGGTGTTGCATTGACTTAAAAACATTGATGATCATTTGCTCATTGTGTACTCTAAAAATCATTTCTCCTTTTTCCACATCTATAATGGCTCTTGCAGTTGCTAGAAATGGTCTGCCCAAGATGATGGAATTGTTGCCTTCCTCATCAGTATCTAGAATTACAAAGTCCGTAGGGAAGATAAACTTTCCAACCTTAACCAGCAAATTTTCCACAATGCCATTCGGTATCTTGATTGATCTGTCTGCCATGACTAGTGACATCCTGGTGGGTTTGAGTTCTTCTATGGCAAGCTTCTTCATCATGGACAAGGGCATTAAGTTGATACTAGCTCCAAGATCACAAAGAGCTTTGTCCAAGGATAGTTTGCCTATAGTGCATGGCACTACAAAACTCCCTGGATCCTTAAGCTTTGGTGGAATTCCTTTTTGGAGCACGGCGCTACATTCTTCACTTAGCATCACTGTTTCCTTTTCATTCCAATCTCTTTTCTTATTGATAAGCTCCTTCAAGAACTTGGCATACAAAGGCATTTGCTCTAAAGCCTCAGCTAAAGGTATGTTGATCTCCAACTTCTTGAAAGTCTCAAGAAATTTGTGGAAGTGCTGATCCTTTATTTCCTTTTGAAATCTCTGTGGATAAGGCAATGGTGGTGTTGAGCTCTTCTCCACTTGCTGTTGTTTTGGAATTGGTTCCTCCAAGATCTTCTTTCCTTTCTTCAAATTCTGTGGCTTGTTGTTCTCTTCTGTGAGTTTTTCTGGAACATTCTTGCTTACCATGTCCTTGTTGATGGCTTCATCATTCTTTGTTGGCTCAGTGTCATTCTTCTTGTTTGTTCCTTGGTTACCATCTGTTAACACTTTTCCACTTCTTAGTTGCACAACCTTGCATTCTTCCTTTGGGTTGGGGATGGTGTCACTAGGTAGTGAACTTGATGGTTTTTCAACAGAAATCCTCTTGGAGATTTGTCCAATCTGCCTCTCTAGGTTCTTCATGGAGGCTTCTTGATTCTTGGTTGTCAATTCTTGGCTCTTCATTAGTTTCTCCATGAGCAGCTCTAGATTGGTGATTCTCTGTGAATCTTGTGAGATGGGTTGATTTTGGGGTGTTGATGGATGAAGATAAGTGTTTTGGTTGGTTGGGTGGTTATTGGGTGGATATTGGTTAGAATTTGGGTAGTTGTTTTGTGGTTTTCTGTATGAGTTTTGGTTAGTGTTTGGCTGGGGGTTGTGGTTTGTGTTTTTCCAATTGTTCTGGCCTGTGTTTCTTTGCCATGGTTGTTGGTTTTGATTATGGTTGTCTCCCCATCTGAGGTTGGGATGGTTCTTCCAAGATGGATTGTAAGTGTCCCCATAAACTTCATTTGTTCCAGGATTTTGGTTGTGCATGTATTGGACTTGCTCTTGCTGTTGCTCCTCTTGAGTTTCTTCACTTTGCACCCAAGTGGTTGGAGGTTGGCTTGTGGTGCTCACTGCTGCCACTTGCAAGCCATCAATCCTTTTGGCCATTTGCTCAAATTGTTGTTGGATTTGCTGCTGCATCATCTTGTTCTGAGCCAGAATAGAATCAACTCCTTCCAACTCCATTACTCCTCTTCTCTGTGATGGTTGGCGTTGTCTTTGATGAGCAAAGAAATATTGGTTGTTGGCCACCATATCAATGAGGTTTCGAGCTTCCTCTGTGGTCTTCATGAGTTGTAATGAGCCTCCGGCAGAGTGATCAAGAGCTTCTTGAGCTTTAAGAGTGAGTCCCTCATAGAAGTTCTGCAACTTGTCCCACTCAGTGAACATCTCTGGTGGACATTCCTCAATAGAGCCTTATATCTTTCCCATGCTTCATATAAGTTCTCAGCCTCCAATTGAGTGAACGTTTGAACCTCAGTCTTCAACCTTAGGATCCTTTGAGGGGGATAGAATTTAGCTAGGAACTTGCTCACCAAGTCATCCCAATTGTTGATGCTTTCTTTTGGAAAGGTCTCTAGCCATTGAGTGGCTTTATCTCTGAGAGAGAATGGGAAGAGCAGCAACTTGTAGCTATCAGGAGGTTCACCATTGGTTTTCACTGTGTCATAGATTCTCAAGAAGGTAGACAAATGTTGATTTGGATCCTCCAAAGGCCCTCCTCCAAAAGAACAATTGTTTTGAACCAGAGTGATGAGTTGTGGCTTGAGTTCAAAATTGTTTGCATTGACATTGGGAGGCAGAATGCTACTCCCACAATGCCTTGCATTTGCAAATGTGTATGAAGCCAAGACTCTTCTCTGTGGTTGATTATTGTTGGCTCCTTCTCCTGGTTGATTAGTATCTCCTTCCATGTCTTGGTATTCCTCCTCAGATTCTTCTTCTCCAACAATGTTCTTCCCTCTTTCAGCTCTTCTTATTCTCCGAAGAGTCCTTTGATCAATTTCAGAATGGATAGGGAAAGATCTTCCTATACCTGACATACAAACACACAACAATAAACACACAGACCCAGAAAATTAATAAAACTTCAATCTATTGCTAGAATGAGGTTTTAGTTAGTTTAAGCAAAAATTCAAACAGTTAGTGTGTTAGTAAGAATTAGTATAACAGAAAAGAAAAAGTGCTTAATCTAGACCTCCACTTCACTTAATCATTGTCAATCTATTTCAATCCCCGGCAACGGCGCCAAAAACTTGATGTGTGGAAAACGATCCAACACAAAACTCACCGGCAAGTGTACCGGGTCGCATCAAGTAATAATAACTCACATGAGTGAGGTCGATCCCACAGGGATTGAAGGATTGAGCAATTTTAGTTTAGTGGGTGATTTAGTCAAGCGAATCAAGTTTTGGTTGAGTGATTTGTGTTTAACAAGAAGTAAATGACAGTAAATGTGAAGGGGGAAGGGAGAAATGCAGTAAATTAAAGAACAGGAAAGTAAATTTGCAGAAACTTAAAGAACAAGAAAATAAATGACTGAAACTTAAAGTGCAAGAAACTTAAATTGCAGTAACTTAAATGGCAAGAAAGATAAATGGCTTGAATATAAAAG
>NW_026651380.1:163598-166098 GCF_014773155.1 Arachis stenosperma
GCGCCAAGCAAGCCTTTTGGGCAACTCGGGTTTCAGCGCGGCCGTTCGGTGCGCGAGGCAAGGAGCCAGACACGCTAACAACCCGCACACCACTCATCCGCCACCACGGTCCGCAAACCCAGCGCGCCCAGACGAACCGCCCCCCGCACGCCTTGGAGCGTGCAGGCAAGCGGAAGCATACGGGTGTGCCGAGCCAACTCCGCTGGGCAGGGTTCGGGGGAAGCGACGAAGAACATTCAAGGGACAGCCCGAGGCGTGAGGTGCTTCGGGCGATAATCGAACAGCCGCACCGTCTAGATTAGGCAACACGCACAACAAAACCAACACCGCGTCGGGCACCGTCTTGCGTCGACCCTAGACGTAGGGCGAGCACGTCGCGGGTGCACAAGGCACAACTCCACCACGCCATGCTCCCTAGGTGGTGCCTAGATGGGCCGTGCATGGACGTGTTTCCCTTCTTGGTCCTTTGGTAATCGGGGTTTGCAGCAGCCCGACGCCCGTGCTCAACCTTGGACCCGGGGCGGGGGACCCCGACGGCACACCACAACCACAACGGGCTTGCTAGTGTGCCTAGGGGATGGCAAGGCATCGTGCATCTTGCTGGCATTGCGCCCAGCAAGCCTTTGGGCAACTCGAGTTTTGGCAGCACGACACCCCTCCCCCTATAATAGGCTGCCGAGCCATTACCAAAGTGCCACGGGTAGACATCCTTTTTCGTGAGGAGACATACTCGGGAAACTGCTCTAGAAGTCGAATTTTGACGCCATTTTTTGCGACAATCTCTAGAAAAATAAGATCTTTCCATTCACCAAATTTGGTGAATTTACACCGTGTGGATTTTTTTTGCCGATTTTTTTCCCACCCGAAAAGCAGGAAATTCAAAAAAAATGAAAAACGGAGCAAAAGTGCGATTTTTGACCTGGATTTTTTTCTGCAGCCTTTAAATAATATTTCCAAGGCTCCCTCAAAATTTCAGAAAAATTGCACGAGCCAATTGTGAGATATGAAAATTTGGCCCCTCCGTTGCAACGGCCGTGCACCGGCCGGTGCCTACGTTGCAACGCTCCCAGCCAACGATGCATCGCGCCCAGCATGCGTTGCAACGCGCCCAGCGTCCGTTGCAAGCCGCCCTGCCTCCGTTGCAACGCTCCCAGCCAACGATGCACCAAACCCAGCCTCCGTTGCAACGCTCCCAGCCAACGATGCATCGCGCCCAACATGCGTTGCAACGCGCCCAGCGTCCGTTGCAAGCCGCCCTGCCTCCGTTGCAACGGCCGCGGCCAACGTTGCAACGCGCCCTGCCTCCGTTGCAACGGACCCCAGCATCCGTTGCACCGCGCCAGCATCCGTTGCAACGGCCCCCAGCCAACGTTGCAACGCGACCTGCCTCCGTTGCAACGGCCACGGCCAACGTTGCAACGCGCCCTGCCTCCGTTGCAACGGACCCCAGCATCCGTTGCACCGCGCCAGCATCCGTTGCAACGGCCCCCAGCCAACGTTGCAACGCGACCTGCCTCCGTTGCAATGGCCACGGCCAACGTTGCAACGCGCCCTGCCTCCGTTGCAACGGACCCCAGCATCCGTTGCACCGCGTCCAGCATCCGTTGCAACGGCCCCCAGCCAACGCTGCAACGCGCCCTGCCTCCGGTGCAACGGCCACGGCCAACGTTGCATGGCGCCCTACCTCCGTTGCAACGACCCCAGCCAACGTTGCACCGCGCCCAGCATCCGTTGCAACGGCCCCCAGCCAACGTTGCACCGCGCCCTGCCTTCGCTGCAACGGCCACGGCCAACGTTGCATGGCGCCCCGCCTCCGTTGCAACGAACCCAGCCAACGTTGCAACGCGCCCTGCCTCCGTTGCAACGGACCCCAGCATCCGTTGCACCGCGCCCAGCATCTGTTGCAACGGCCCCCAGCCAACGCTGCAACGCGCCCTGCCTCCGGTGCAACGGCCACAGCCAACGTTGCATGCCGCCTTGCCTCCGTTGCAAAGACCCCAGCCAACGTTGCAACGCGCCCTGCCTCCGTTGCAACGGACCCCAGCATCCGTTGCACCGCGCCCAGCATCCGTTGCAACGCGACCTGCCTCCGTTGCAACCCCCTCGGCCAAGGTTGCAACGCGCCCGGCCAAGGTTGCAACGCCCCCGGCCAACGTTGCAACGCCCCCGGCATCCGTTGCAACGCCGCTGGCCAACGTTGCAACGCGTCCGGCATCCGTTGCAACGCGCCCCGCCTCCGTTGCAACGGACCCCAGCATCCGTTGCACCGCCCCCAGCCAACGCTGCAACGCGCCCGGCATCTGTTGCACCGCCCCCCAGCCAATGCTGCAACGCGACCTGCCTCCGTTGCAACGCCGCCCAGCCAACGCTGCAACGCGCCCAGCATCTGTTGCACTGCCCCCCAGCCAACGCTGTAACGCGACCTGCCTCCGTTGCAACGCCGCCCAGCCAACGTTGCAACTCGCCCGACATCCGTTGCAACGCGACCTGCCTCCGTTGC